>NC_134355.1:688926357-689083857 GCF_048569485.1 Anomaloglossus baeobatrachus | reverse complement strand
TGCTACACTAACACTATTACATCTACTCTGCTACATCTGCTCTGCTGCTACACTAACACTATTACATCCACTCTGCTACATCTGCTCTGCTGCTACACTAACACTATTACATCTACTCTGCTACATCTGCTCTGTTGCTACACTAACGCTATTACATCCACTCTGCTACATCTGCTCTGTTGCTACACTAACACTATTACATCCACTCTGCTACATCTGCTCTGCTACACTAACACTATTACATCCACTCTGCTACATCTGCTCTGTTGCTACACTAACACTATTACATCCACTCTGCTACATCTGCTCTGCTACACTAACACTATTACATCCACTCTGCTACATCTGCTCTGTTGCTACACTAACACTATTACATCCACTCTGCTACATCTGCTCTGTTGCTACACTAACACTATTACATCCACTCTGCTAGATCTGCTCTTCTACACTAACACTATTACATCCACTCTGCTACATCTGCTCTGTTGCTACACTAACACTATTACATCCACTCTCCTACATCTGCTCTGCTACACTAACACTATTACATCCACTCTGCTACATCTGCTCTGCTACATTCTAAAATAAGTATTTGCTTTCATAGCTTCTGCCTGGAATTGAGATGTATAGAACATTTGCATTTTGGTTGAAGGTATCAGGACAATAATGGGGTCAGTACAGACCCCTGCATTATATTTAGATATATTAGGTGCACCAGGAGGACAGGTGTCAGGTGTGGACGAGCCCTTTAAGCTCCATATTTCTGATATTTGCCCATATTGCAGTACGGCTATGTGCAGCTCACATCCCGCGGCCTGGGCTTTGATAGTGACACAGTAACAGGCCTTTGATGGCCGCTTCATCTCCTCTGTGTGATGGACGCGCTGCCTTTGATTTATGCTCCTCGCCCGGTCGCTGGCGATTATCCTTCACAGTCAGAGGACGCTTTCTTGTAAGAACACAAGAGTCTCCGCTGGGCTGTCACACAAAATCAAGAGTGCGACACCCGGCAGATGGGAGGATTTAGGAACGATAGTCTCTCCGTAAATGGCGACGGTCGCCAGGGATGGAATATATTAAAATGAGAAGACGACGAAGATTAATGCAGGATGAAAGAGCGAAAAAAAAAAATGAAGAAAATCTGTAAGTCTCGGCAAGAACGTTAGTTTGGAAAATTATAAATCTCTTTCTTTAAAGTCATGACTTAAGCTCCGGAGCTGAATTCAAAATTCTGCAGTTTCTGAACAGTTATACATAACACACCTGTCACTTTTGTAAATATGGAACTTCTTTACCTGCTCTTAAAGCCGGCGTGCTCCTGAATCCGGCGAAATTTTTCTCTTGTTCCTAGCCTTCTCCGTTCCGGAGATATGGCCTCTTCATTGCTGTATGTACTTCTAGTCTTTTTCAGCCAAGTAGGTGTGGTCCTAAAGGAGACGCCCACAAAAGAGCAGAGGACCACGCCCATGAGGATCAAAAGACTAGAAGAGGAGGCCATATCTCAGGAATGGAGAGGCGCAGGAACTAAAGAAAAACATTGCCAGATTCAGGAGAACAGCGGCATTTACACCAGGTAACGAAAAAATTATATATATGGAAAGTGACAAGTTTTATTTAATGTGTTAGATCTTATCTTACAGCGAAGTGAAGATAAACTGAAGTAAAGAGGACAAATCATAATATTTTCACTTTTGGGAAAGTCATATTAAAAGTGGGGTTTTACCATCACTCTAGGGGTCCTAGCCTTACACTGAAATGCTCATAGTCAAATATTTCATCTTGGTATCGAATAAGTAACAGATCCTGATGATAAGTGATCAGTTCCACAGTGATGGGTTCACCTCAAAGTTTAATCAGATCCCAGGCTCATGAGCCCAGGTGTCACACTAGGTATGGGGAAATACAAAGCGAATGGTGAAAGGGAAGGGAAACCCTATGTCTAGGGAGGGGGGAGATGGTGATCCCCTGACCAAGCCTACCACTGGTCCCCAAGTTCCCTCCTGCGCCGAGCAGGATACCTGACTCTAGGCTGACCCTGTATCTAGGCCCTAAGTAGGGAGCGGATGGTATGAGCTCTTCATCAACCCAACTAAAGGGCACACAGATATAACAAACAAGGGAAAACAACAAACAGCTTATCTCTAGATGACTCGGTAAGAAGTTCAGTAAAGAGCAGTAACAATCCTACAGATGATTGCAAGCCGCCTGCTTGCATCCAGAGCTTGTGAAGGAACTGAATATCACCAGCACAAGTCCAGGGAAAATTAGACTATTTAAACCCAAGGGGAAATACAGATGATTAGCAGCTGAAGGGAAGAGGAGATCTGCAGGGTCCTAAAGGGAAAAGGATGAAAACCCAGCAAAGGAGATGCCTAGTACACTGAATACGGACAGATGGCATAATAGCAAATCGGAGAGCATTTTGCACAGCCAAACGCTCTAACCTTCTATCGCCGGACACCACAGGACTGTCTGTCACTCGTGACATTGGGCCATTCATTTGTTACTCCGATCGTTCAAGTATGAGATCTCTTTTACTCATGGTGAGTTGTGAGGCGAAGTAAGCCAGAACCACCATGACCAAACCTTGACGAGAAGTCCCAGCTCACTGGAGATGCAAACAATCGATGGAAACAATCCCAAAAAATCATAAAGACCCCCCCCAAATATTTCGTTTGCTCACAAGGCCACGTCCTCCCACACAACAGGTTTTTTTTTTACTTTCCTTATGACACCAAAATGAAAAAAAAAAAAAAAAAGTTTACCGTTTTTTAACCACAGCTCCTAGGCAAATCTATGTGTCACCATGGTAACAGACAACAATTAGACCCTGAGTAGTCTTATCCCACAGACTTCTTTCTATCATTGACTGTTTCTTTGTTATCACTACAGGATCGGACTACTCAGGGTTTAACAATCAGTTACTATTAAAATGTAAAAACGTAAAAAGTCAATGTTTACATATGGGAAGACCCAGAAGATTCATACACCCCATACATCATAGTGGGGGACATTACCTTCTGAAGACCCTCTCTCCCGACTGTAGGCTTTGGTGGGATCTTCCAGGAGACACGGCTGAGTTATTAGTCTGTCCGGAAAGCAGGCTGTCCGTCTCTAGATGGAAGTTGCCGTCCATTTCTCCTCTCATGTGGGAGTTATCTAAAAATTCACCGTCGTTCCAAGCACCCACAGAACCGTCCATGGTCTGGTACCTGATCTCAATACTGACGCTGGTCTGAAAGACAAAGGAAATCAGATGAGCCGGTTACATCACTCTCGTTATTTAATTTTTATTTGAGATTGCTTGCTTGTCAGTTTAAGGTACACAATTTGAAGGGGGAAGGGGTTGTAAATAAATGTGTTTATCCTAGTTGGCCTCCATGGACCTTAATGTAATCAGGCCTGTAATTCATTGTCTGGGGGGCTTGTGTGTCTATTGTTCCTTTGCAGGGGGCCTCCCTAATACACAATCCTGCAGACTGGCCAGAGACTGCCCTCCTTCATACTTGAAGTTACAGGATAAAAATGTCTAAGGGGGCGGGTGTGAGCACTTCTGCCCATCCATTGGTCTGTACCCAGGAGAGGGAGGACAATAAGCCACATGTTTGGTCAGTGAGTTGGTGCTGTGACATGAAGGTAGAAGATCCGTTTCTGCAGCCGAGTCCTGGTGCCTATGAATGGACTGTAGAAATTGGAGCTGGGTACATATGCTACAGTCGTGATATGATATCCATCATCTGGATTTGAGAAACTACCCTAAGGCCTTGTGCGCACATTGCATTTATCATGCTTTTTCCTTGTTTCTTGTAATCACTAAAAGCAAATAAAAAGCATCCCAGCAAAGTCTATGAGAATCCTGACTTGCTGTGCACACGTTGCTTTTTTTTTCCTTGCAGCTTTTGTTGCTGAAAAAAGAAGCAGCGTCAATTTTTTCTTCATTTTTCACCAATTGACTTCAATGGAGTCAGTGAAAATTGCAGGAAAAAAAACGCATATGTAATGCCTATGCCGCTTTTTGTATATGTTTTTATGTGCTTTTTTGGCGTCACTGCGGTTCCCTGCGGCCATTTCCTCATCTCCCAGTCTTTACCGCGGGACCTTGCTGCAGGGAAGTCTGGTAAGGTCACAAGGTGAATAGAGTTCATGCCGGTGGATCACTGGGATTTCCTGCAAATGCAATGGCATGAACTCGGGTCACCTTGTGACATCACCGGGGTCCCTGCATCTAGTCCATATAGCCAGTGTCAGCAGACATTTTCTCATCTTGCGGTCTTTACCGTAGGACTTTGCTGCAGGGAACTCCGGTGATGTAAGTAGCCTGGTCTGTGAGGCGATCCATACCTCAGAAACCCCGGGTCATCATGGTGACAACCCAGGGTTACCATGGCAGCGATTGGGTTCCTGTGATCGCATTACAGGGACCTGACCGTCGGGAAGAGGTAAGCGATTCCTCTCCCTGCCTCCTGAATGCTGCGATCACACTGATCGCAGCATTTAGGGGGTTATACTGCTGTGAGCGGAGCAGGCATTGCTCCTGGCAGTAAAAGCCGGATCCCAGCTGTAAGATCAGTCGGAGACCTGGTGGCGATCGCGAGTGCCTGAACCCCTGCAGCATTTGAAAGAAGCATGTGAAAAAACGCGCAAACGCAAAAAATTTGGTGTATGAATGGAAATTTCAGCACCAAATCTGCATCTCCAGCCACAAAAATGGCAAGCGTTATGTCAGGGACTGTCAGCCATCACCAATATCACCATATAAATGGAGGTCTTAGGTTTGCCCAATGTGCAGTCTTCTAAGGATTATTTTTTTTTTGCAATTTGCATCTTTTGTTATGATATTTGTTGCACAATTTGCTACTTTTGTGGCATTAGTTACACCGAAAATGAGCATCAACTGCCTGAGAAAACGCACTGGCGTCTGAATAGGGCCTTGATGGATGGCACGGCAGCCATTTTGGCGGCACCTATGGGTCCCCGATCTTTCTGTGTTGCTGTGTCCCTCACATCAGTAAGGTAATATTATGTCGGGGACTGTCTCAGTCATCACTGATATCACCACATAACAAGAGGAGGGATGTTTTTGCCCAATTTAGAACACGTTTTTGCAATTTTTGATTTTTTTTTCACAAGTATGGGTGACCCTTAAGAGCTTCCACTACGGGAGCCAAAGAGGGTACAAAATGAGCGTGCCTGACTCCGATGGACGAGAGGTGAGGTCACAACTTCTAGAAGAAGCGATGGCTATGGCAGCTGTGACGGGTCGGAGGCCTGTGCGTGTGACGTTCATAAGATATATGCTACACAAGAGCTGGGGGTGTGGAGGGGCCCAGATCCAGCGGGATAGTCCTGAATTTGGGGTGCAGTGGTCTCTGGGGTAGGTCCCGACTCTGTGCGCACCCACACGATATATTACGATATCATGGTGGAGCAGGTCTCTCCTCTTTCCATCTATAATAGACAATATGGCGGACGGCACCATGGCAACCGATCAGATTTCAACTGCCATAACTACAGGGCTGGTGAGAAAGTGAAAGCAGTGAGGTGATTGGTCGCTGGGGATAACGTGTTCACTGACCGTCTGCGCTGGTTTGTTTACAAGACGACCAATGGACCTTAGATACCACTCAGGTTCCCATAGCAACCAGTAAGACTCCTATCACATCCAATCAAATTGCCCTAACAACCAATCAGATTCCCATACCAACACATCAGACAAGTTAGCAAGCAAATACCCATAGTAACCCATCAGATTCCAATAGTAACCAGATTCCTATGCTATGCAAGAAGTTACCAATGGGAACCAACCATATTCCCATAGTAACCAGTCAGATTCCCATAGCTACTGGACGGACGCCTCCTATAGCAACCTGTCAGATTTCCATAGTAACCATATTCCCAAAGTAACCAGTAAGTTTCCCATAGCAACCAGATTCATAAACGGATTCCCATAGTAACCAGATTCATAACCAGATTCCCATAGTAACCAGTGAGATTCCCATAGTAACCAGATTCATAACCAGATTCCCATAGTAACCAGTCACATTCCCATAGTAACCAGATTCATAGCCAGATTCCCATAGTAACCAGATTCATAGCCAGATTCCCATAGTAACCAGATTCATAACCAGATTCCCATAGTAACCAGTCACATTCCCATAGTAACCAGATTCATAACCAGATTCCCATAGTAACTGGTCAGATTCCCAGTAACAAGATTCATAACCAGATTCCCATAGTAACCAGTCAGATTCCCATAGTAACCAGATTCATAACTAGATTCCCATAGTAACCAGATTCATAACCAGATTCCCATAGTAACCTGTCACATTCCCATAGTAACCAGATTCCCATAGTAACCAGTCAGATTCCCATAGTAACCAAATTCATAACCAGATTCCCATAGTAACCTGATGGACTCCGTTAATAACCAGTCAGATTCCAATAGCAACTGGTCAGATTCCCATAGCAACCGCACAGACTTCTATAGCAACCAGTCAAATTCCCATAGTAACTACTATTCATGTTGCAACCAGATTTCCAAAGAAATTAATTATATCTCCTTAGTAACCAGTCACATTCCCATAGCAACCAATCCTCCATTTTAGCACATTTTTATGAGTCTCGTCCGTTGAAGCCTGAGATCATTTGGAGATATGGGAATATTATGATTGCTAGATCCACAAGAAACTAAAAGGGAGCATGTTGTTCCATGCAACCAATCAGATTCTGAATTAATTTCTTAAAATTCTTTACTGTAAAAATATCGAAAAAAATAACAGGTTGCTAGGGGCAACGCATCTGTTTTTGTTTTCTTTCTTGGAGTTGCACAGTTTAATACTGAATGATGGAACATTTTAAGCTCCATCCTATATCAGGCAAAGTCCAGACAGAAACGTCCGTTTTTAAATAAACCCCGCCCATTCCAAAATCAAGATTGTAGTACTGCGCAAAGTAACGAGGCTGCCAATCACACCGCCCAAAATCACAGCCCTGCGGTACATGTCAGTGTTATGACACCGCCTGTAGCACCGCTTGTCCCATGGACACCATGTCAGCACTGTTGAGGAGTATGACCATGCCTGTCCCATGGACATCATCTTGGTGCTCTGGGAGGGTATGACCCCACCTGTCTCATGGACACCATGTCAGCGCTCTGAAGGAGTATGACCCCACCTGTCTCATGGACATGTGGCGCCCCTGAGGCTTCCGTCGCCACAGGTCATTGCACCCCATCAGCGGTGTGATGCCCCATTCTGGGAGAGGAAGAGAGTGAACTCCGGTCCCCTGGTAAATCCACACTACACCCATTGCTAGGGACACACAGGACCAGGGAAAGTGGCAGTTACCCTCCCATGCTGCATGCTGGGAGGGGCCGTAAGACCCATCCCTGCTCCTATAGGGTAGAACAGAGCAACTGAGGAGGTGGGAGGAGCCATCTGAGAGCAGACACAGAGAGGAAGGTCAAGGTTAGTCAGTTACCTCGGGGAGTGAGAGAGTAAGGGGTGCTTCACACACAGCGAGCTCGCTGCCGAGATCGCTGCTGAGTCACGCTTTTTGTGACGCAGCAGTGACCTCATTAGCGATCTCGCTGTGTGTGACACTGAGCAGCGATCTGGCCCCTGCTGCGAGATCGCTGCTCGTTACACACAGCCCTGGTTCGTTTTCTTCAAAGCCGCTCTCCCGCTGTGACACACAGATCGCTGTGTGTGACAGCGAGAGAGCGACAAATGAAGCGAGCAGGAGCCGGCATCTGACAGCTGAGGTAAGCTGTATCCAAGATAAACATCGGGTAACCAAGGTGGTTCCCCGATATTTACCTTAGTTACGAGCCTCTGCAGCTCTCACGCTGCCTGTGCTGCCGGCTCCGGCTCTCTGCACATGTAGCTGCTCTACACATCGGGTTAATTAACCCGATGTGTACAGCAGCTAGGAGAGCAAGGAGCCAGCGCTAAGCAGTGTGCGCGGCTCCCTGCTCTCTGAACATGTAGCTGCATTACACATCGGGTTAATTAACCCGATGTGTACTGTAGCTATGGTAGGAGAGCAAGGAGCCAGCGCTCAGTGTGCGCGGCTCCCTGCTCCCTGCACACACAGCTGTGCGCTGGTAACTAATGTAAACATCGGGTAACCATACCCGATGTTTACCTTAGTTACCAGTCTCCGCAGCTTCCAGACGGCAGCTCCGTGCAAGCGCAGCGTCGCTTGCACGTCGCTGCTGGCTGGGGGCTGTTCACTGGTCGCTGGTGAGATCTGCCTGTTTGACAGCTCACCAGCGACCATGTAGCGATGCAGCAGCGATCCTGACCAGGTCAGATCGCTGGTCAGATCGCTGCTGCATCGCTAAGTGTGAAGGTACCCTAAGGAGTGAGCATGTAGTTGGAGGAGAAGAACGAGATAAAGGAGGGAGGAGGAGGCCTGCTGGAGGCAGGCAAGGAGGAGAAAGAAAAGAAAGAAAGGGTCGCAGGGCCGCGGGTAGTCCTGTAGGTACCACGAGCAGTCCTTGTTAGGTACCGAAGCCGAGGGCCTAGAGGCGCTACGGGTAGCTGCGGGCTGCGGTGGCCTGTTCCACATTGACACCGGTGGAGCGATTAAGCTGCGACAGGGGACGGTCCCTAGAGACTGGAGGAGTGCAAAGACAATCTCCAAACAGTAAAAACCGAGGCCCAGGGACGTTGCAAGCTCCCAGGGCCAGAACCCATAGCAGCCGTCCAGAAAAGGGGTAATCAGCCGACAGGTGACCCCCCAGCCTGGAGGCTGTAGTGGAGGCCGAGCCAGGTCCACCCTAACAAAGGCAAGGCTAAGGAAGACAGCAGAGAAGGAGACACTAAGAGAAGGGCACCGGATTTCACTCTCAGAATCACCCCAGAAACGGCGGAGGTCCCTGACAGTGGTCCCAGCAGTCCAAGGGTCCCTACAGCTGTGACAAGAACTGTGAGTAAAGAACTGGAACTGCACCCTTGAAGTTGCCTCAGTTATTCCATCTTCATAGACATTCACAAGCACCAACTGTGCCCCGGGCATTGCTCCACCTGTGGGGAGCAGTACCATCATAGCTGCCATCACATCATCCCGGTGGCCTCACACAGCAGCGGCGGCTTATTAGCCGCATACCACAGGTGGCGTCACGAACACAACCATTAACAAGCAAGCCACATATTTTACTGACACCCACCAGGGCCACGGAACCGGGCCCAGCCACCACTGACTACCACCGGACTAGTCCGGTCCGGCACCAGGTGTCCCATAGCCCTGGGGTGGGCGAGTCAGACACCATATTGGCGCTCTGGGGCGAATATGACCCGCCTGTCCCATGGACACCATGTTGGCGCTCTGGGGGGTATGCCCCTGCCTGTCCCATGGACACTATGTTGGCACTGTAAGGGTTGTATGAGCTTACATGTCCAATTGATACCATGCATGCCCTATGGGGGAAGTGCAAACATTTTTGTGAGGACGGGAATTTACACATCTAGAATTTTATAATTTCTTTTATTTCTAAGTTTAATGTTGGGGAGAGGGGTTTGTGCGCTGCAGTAAAAGAAAATGTGCAATCATTGTCCAAAAATCATCCGTCCACCAGTAAAATAAATCCTGCACCTCACACATCCCAAACCAGTCTCCATAATGAGGCATCCGACATGTGCTCCGAGCTGTAACACACAGGAGAGGATTAGATACACAGCTCAGCAGATAGTATCACACATGACAGTATTAGATACACAGCTCAGCAGACAGTATCACACAGGAGAGGATTAGATACACAGCTCAGCAGACAGTATCACACAGGAGAGGATTAGATACACAGCTCAGCAGACAGTATCACACAGGAGAGGATTAGATACACAGCTCAGCAGACAGTATCACACAGGAGAGGATTAGATACACAGCTCAGCAGACAGTATCACACAGGAGAGGAATAGATACACAGCTCAGCAGATAGTATCACACATGACAGTATTAGATACACAGCTCAGCAGACAGTATCACACAGGAGAGGATTAGATACACAGCTCAGCAGACAGTATCACACAGGATAGGATTAGATACACAGCTCAGCAGACAGTATCACACAGGAGAGGATTAGATACACAGCTCAGCAGACAGTATCACACAGGAGAGGATTAGATACACAACTCAGCAGACAGTATCACACAGGAGAGGATTAGATACACAGCTCAGCAGACAGTATCACACAGGATAGGATTAGATACACAGCTCAGCAGACAGTATCACACAGGTTAGGATTAGATACACAGCTCAGCAGACAGTATCACACAGGAGAGGATTAGATACACAGCTCAGCAGACAGTATCACACAGGTTAGGATTAGATACACAGCTCAGCAGACAGTATCACACAGGATAGGATTAGATACTCAGCTGAGCAGACAGTATCACACAGGACAGGATTAGATACACAGCTCAGCAGACAGTATCACACAGGTTAGGATTAGATACACAGCGCAGCAGACAGTATCACACAGGATAGGATTGGATACACAGCTCAGCATACAGTATCACACAGGAGAGGATTAGATACACAGCTCAGCAGGCACTATCACACAGGAGAGGATTAGATACACAGCTCAGCATACAGTATCACACAGGAGAGGATTAGATACACAGCTCAGCAGACAGTATCACACAGGAGAGGATTAGATACACAGCTCAGCAGACAGTATCACACAGGTTAGGATTAGATACACAGCGCAGCAGACAGTATCACACAGGATAGGATTGGATACACAGCTCAGCATACAGTATCACACAGGAGAGGATTAGATACACAGCTCAGCAGGCACTATCACACAGGAGAGGATTAGATACACAGCTCAGCATACAGTATCACACAGGAGAGGATTAGATACACGGCTCAGCAGACAGTATCACACAGGAGAGGATTAGATACACAGCTCAGCAGACAGTATCACACAGGAGAGGATTAGATACACAGCTCAGCAGCCAGTATCACACAGGAGAGGATTAGATACACAGCTCAGCAGACAGTATCACACAGGAGAGGATTAAATACACAGCTCAGCAGACAGTATCACACAGGAGAGGATTAGATACACAGCTCAGCAGACAGTATCACACAGGAGAGGATTAGATACACAGCTCAGCAGACAGTATCACACAGGAGAGGATTAGATACACAGCTCAGCAGACAGTATCACACAGGAGAGGATTAGATACACAGCTCAGCAGACAGTATCACACAGGACAGACAGGATTAGACACATACACTCCCTGACAGAAGTTCTGTCGCTTATCCATGTTATAAGCTTTTTTGTAAATAAAAGCTTATAACCTGACTTTAAATTCATCCATTGATTTTATAAATTACTCTTTTGAAAGCTGAAACCCTCCCAAATTTGGTTTAGGTTATGAAAATAAAGTTGCTGCAAATCTGAAATATTCATCATTTAATGAACACAGAAAGGTCAGATTTTGGCAAGACAAAAGTTTTGTCACCCACAGAAAGTAATGTGAAATTCAGACAAATAATTAACTTCTAATACAAAGATATGTGGCATAACATTGGGGAATGAAGTTGTGCTGCTATTAGAGCCATATTTAATATTTTGTGTGACGCTTGAAGGACTGCATCCATGCGGATCAACAATGATTCATACAATTTATTGCTGAAGTCATCAGGAATAGCAGAGAATGCATCTTACATGCCTCCCAGAGGTCATCTAGATTCTTTGGTTTTGTCTTCCAAGCTTCCTCTTTCATCCTACCCCAAACATGCTCAATGCTGTTCATGTCTGGTGACTGGGCTGGCCAGTCCTTGAGCACCTTGATCTTCTTTGCCAGGAGGACCTTTGTTGTAGAGATGGATGTATGAGATGGAGACCATCCTGCTGCAGAATTTGACACCTTTTATGATTGGGAATGTAAGAGGTAGCTAATACTTCTTGATATATTAGGCTATTGATTTTGCCTTCCACCTTGTAAATGTTTCGCACACCCCCATACTGAATGTAACCCCAGACCATGATCTTTCTACCACCAAACTTAACTGTTTTCTGGATCCATACGGGCTCCAGTAGGTCTCCTGCAGTATTTGCGGCGGCTGTGGTGTAATTCAATTGAAGATTCATCAGATAAATCCACCTTCTGCCACTTTTCCAGCGTCCATCTGTTTAGCAGGCTGTGGGACTTGGCAATTAAAAAACCATGTGGCATTTGCCTTTTGTTTAGTGCTGGCTTCTGGGCATTGATTTGACCTTGGAGGCCATTTCGAGATAAAATCCCACAAACTGTTCTAGTTGACACAGGGACTTGAGGTGACCAGGCCTGTTGGAGCTCTGCTGCAGTGGAAGAGGGGCTGGCTTTGGATTTTCTAACCAACAAACGTTACTCCTGAGCAGTTGTCTTGCGGGGTCTGCCGGACCTGGGCTTGTCAAAAACATCTCCAGTCTCTTCAAATCTTTTTTTAATTCTTTGTACTTGACGCTGAGACACATTAAAGGTGCAGCCACCTCTGCAGTGGATCTGGTCTTCAGCCTCTTGATAATCAAGGCTTTGGTCGCAGGGTGGATTTTTGGCATGTCGTCAGAGGTCAAGTTGCAGTTCAAGTGAAGGTCTGGGGTGCTGGGTTTCTTTTTATACACACCCAATAATTAACCAATCATTTAGTGAGCACAGGTGAGGATGTAAACTAGGATTGGGTGCATTATATGACAAGGCGACAAAACTTTTGTCTTGCCAAAATCTGACCTTTCTGTGTTCATTAAATGATCAATATTTCAGCTTTGCAGAAACTTTATTTTCATAACCTAAACCAAATTTGGGAGGGTTTCTGCCTTCAAAAGAGTAATTTATAAAACCAATGGATGAATTTAAAGTCAGGTTATAAGCTTTTATTTACGGATTTATGGATAAGCGACAGAACTTCTGTCAGGGAGTGTATACCTCTGCTCTCAGCACAGTGTTTGGTGCAATGTCTCAGTGCAGGACAGTCGGGGGCTTTGGGCCTGTGCTGGTTTCGCTCACAGATGATTGTCTGCACTGACACACTGTAACGAGCTGCTCTCCGCAGGGCGAGATCTATAGAAGACTGAACTCTTGGAGGTTTCCATTCACTGACAGCAAATGTATAAAATTACACAAACACAGAATCTACTGGAGGCCTGCAGAAGCTTCCATAGTGTTTCAGTGCAATGTCGGACTTGTGGATGATAACAGGGACTAATAGCACCACTGTCCAGGGGATGTCCTGCAGTTTGTACAGTCTCACAGGGAGCGGTTTAGCACATCTGGACGGCGGTGGACACACATTGTCATCCAAATATGATGAACTTTCCAGAAAAGATGAGAGAAACCCTCCTTCTCCGGGGAGAAGCCGCGCAGCCATTCATTATAGGTTACCACGGTAACGGGAAATTATAAATGACAGAAGTTCACACTTTGTTGCTTCCACCGGCGCCGTCCAAACCCAAAGTAAATGGTGTGAGCGGGTGATCAGCGCCGGTGCACGACCATGAACAGCAGCCGAGGAGATGAGGGAACGAGGGAAGAGCTTCCAGATTGTTGACACTTTCCTTATTCAGATGTCCGGAAAACCCATGGCAAAGAAATCCCCAGCCACATGAACGGCACGATTGTCATGGTCCACGGCGGGAGTCGGTGTATAGTCCGGTATCTGTCAGATGTGGACATGAAGGTTTTCTAAGGCCAGGATGACGCCATTCACTTACAGCAAGCAGAGGTGAGGAAAATGGTTACTATGAATGAAGGGATTCAATAAATAACATACAGAGCAAGTGATAAGCGTATGACGGCTGGGGGTCAGACTGCGGAGACCCCCTCCAATGCCAGTACAGAGGCTCAGTATCGCCCAATCACTGTCTATATCAGAGGTGGTCCCACATGCTCAGTATCGCCCCAATCAATGTCTATATCAGAAGTGGCTGCACATGCTCCGTATCACCCCAATCACTGTCTATATGTGTGGTGGCTGCACATGCTCAGTATCGCCCCAATCACTGTCTATATCAGAGGTGGTCACACATGCTCAGTATCGCCCCAACCACTGTCTATATCAGAGGTGGTCACACATGCTCAGTATCGCCCCAACCACTGTCTATATCAGAGGTGGTCACACATGCTCAGTATCGCCCCAATCACTGTCTATATCAGAGGTGGTCACACATGCTCAGTATCGCCCCAATCAATGTCTATATCAGAGGTGGTCACACATGCTCCATATCACCCCAATCACTGTCTATATCAGAGGTGGTCACACATGCTCAGTATCGCCCCAATCACTGTCTATATCAGAGGTGGTCACACATGCTCAGTATAGCCCCAATTACTGTCTATATCAGAGGTGGTCACACATGCTCAGTATCGCCCCAATCAATGTCTATATCAGAAGTGGCTGCACATGCTCCGTATCACCCCAATCACTGTCTATATGTGTGGTGGCTGCACATGCTCAGTATCGCCCCAATCACTGTCTATATCAGAGGTGGTCGCAAATGCTCAGTATAGCCCCAATTACTGTCTATATGTGTGGTGGTCACACATGCTCAGTATCGCTCCAAACATAGTCTATATGTGTGGAGGCCGCACATGCTCAGTATCGCCCCAATCACTGTCTATATGTGTGGTGGTCACACATGCTCAGTATCACTCCAAACACAGTCTATATCAGAGGTGGTCGCACATGCTCAGTATCGCCACAATTACTGTCTATATGTGTGGTGGTCGCACATGCTCAGTATCGCCCCAATTACTGTCTATATGTGTGGTGGTTGCACATGCTCAGTATCATCTCATTCACTGTCTGTCTATATGTGTGGTGGTCGCACATGCTCAGTATCACCCCAATCACTGTGTATATGTGTGGTGGTCGCACATGCTCAGTATCGCCCCAATCACTGTGTATATGTGTGGTGGTCGCACATGCTCAGTATCGCCCCAATCACTGTGTATATGTGTGGTGGTCGCACATGCTCAGTATCGCCCCAATCACTGTGTATATGTGTGGTGGTCGCACATGCTCAGTATCGCCCCAATCACTGTGTATATGTGTGGTGGTCGCACATGTACAGCATCGTCTCATTTGGGACATATGATTACTATGATTTATCTGACTTCCGTGGCAGGTGAAATATGTTGTTTAATGGACAAACCCTTTAAGTTGTAGCATGATTCCTTTAAGGATGACCTTAGAAGGTTCTAGAAAAGATAGATCATCCATAAGTACGGTATATAATGTGGACATCTGGTGGACAGTGATACCTACGCGGATGGCCGAGTTGTTGTCATCGATCAGGGTGTCCGACACTTCCAGCTGCGCCTGCTCCACCACTTTCTGGAGAACCATCCGAAATGTGCCGATGAGTCTGAAAAAAAAAAACACATAGCCGTAAACATGGGAAAATGGCACCCAGCTTTCCGGCAATCCTGAATGTCACAGTTGTCTTGCTGTAGATAGGCCCTACTGCCGTGTGTCAGTCTTCACCGAAGCTATACCATTCTATTCAGAAATAATCACGCTATGCATAAGAAGTGGTAGGATGACCAGAAGAGTTGTCATAGGTACGAAACAAGAGAAGGACTATATTGAGAGCCCTGTGTGACCCCTATGGAGGCGGCCATATTGCCAGCGGCGGCTTTACGGTGTACGAGGAGTGTGAATTATTGAGGCTCGGGCCGGAGCAGGGGATTCTGCTGAGATCTCCCCTCCTCCGTCCATACATTATTTATCGGTCCCTCGCTCCGTCTGTGACTCGAAGGACATTCATAATTCACGTCTCATCGTATTCTCCTTCCGAGAAGAAACCACCGAGGCCGGAGAAGAAGGGGTTAAAGGAGAGGAGGAAAGACCCCCGCGATCAGAGCACAAGAGCATTATACCATACAGCGAAGGGAAGGAGCAGAGGAAAGACCCCCGAGATCAGAGATTATACTGTATAGTAAGGGGAAGGAGCGGAGGAAAGACCCCCAAGATCAGAGCACAAGAGCATTACACCATACAGTGAGGGGAAGGAGCGGAGGAAAGACCCCCGAGATCAGAGATTATACTGTACAGTGAGGGGAAGGAGCGGAGGAAAGACCCCCGAGATCAGAGCACAAGAGCATTATACTGTACAGTGAGGGGAAGGAGCGGAGGAAAGACCCCCGAGATCAGAGCACAAGAGCATTATACCATACAGTGAGGGGAAGGAGCGGAGGAAAGACCCCCGAGATCAGAGCACAAGAGCATTATACCATACAGCGAAAGGAAGGAGCGGAGGAAAGACCCCCGAGATCAGAGCACAAGAGCATTATACCATACAGTGAGGGGAAGGAGCGGAGGAAAGACCCCCGAGATCAGAGCACAAGAGCATTATACCATACAGTGAGGGGAAGAAGCAGAGGAAAGACCCCCGAGATCAGAGCACAAGAGCATTATACCATACAGTGAGGGGAAGGAGCGGAGGAAAGACCCCCGAGATCAGAGCACAAGAGCATTATACCATACAGTGAGGGGAAGAAGCAGAGGAAAGACCCCCGAGATCAGAGCACAAGAGCATTATACCGTACAGTGAGGGGAAGAAGCGGAGGAAAGACCCCCGAGATCAGAGCACAAGAGCATTATACCATACAGTGAGGGGAAGAAGCGGAGGAAAGACCCCCGAGATCAGAGCACAAGAGCATTATACCATACAGTGAGGGGAAGAAGCGGAGGAAAGACCCCCGAGATCAAAGCATAAGAGCATTATACTGTACAGTGAGGGGAAGGAGCGGAGGAAAGACCCCCGAGATCAGAGCACAAGAGCATTATACTGTACAGTGAGGGGAAGGAGCGGAGGAAAGACCCCCGAGATCAGAGCACAAGAGCATTATACTGTACAGTGAGGGGAAGGAGCGGAGGAAAGACCCCCGAGATCAGAGCACAAGAGCATTATACTGTACAGTGAGGGGAAGGAGCGGAGGAAAGACCCCCGAGATCAGAGCACAAGAGCATTATACTGTACAGTGAGGGGAAGGAGCGGAGGAAAGACCCCCGAGATCAGAGCACAAGAGCATTATACTGTACAGTGAGGGGAAGAAGCGGAGGAAAGACCCCCGAGATCAGAGCACAAGAGCATTATACCATACAGTGAGGGGAAGAAGCGGAGGAAAGACCCCCGAGATCAGAGCACAAGAGCATTATACCATACAGTGAGGGGAAGGAGCGGAGGAAAGACCCCCGAGATCAGAGCACAAGAGCATTATACTGTACAGTGAGGGGAAGAAGCGGAGGAAAGACGCCCGAGATCAGAGCACAAGAGCATTATACCATACAGTGAGGGGAAGGAGCGGAGGAAAGACCCCCGAGATCAGAGCACAAGAGCATTATACCGTACAGTGAGGGGAAGGAGCGGAGGAAAGACCCCCGAGATCAGAGCACAAGAGCATTATACCGTACAATGAGGGGAAGAAGCGGAGGAAAGACCCCCGAGATCAGAGCACAAGAGCATTATACCGTACAGTGAGGGGAAGAAGCAGAGGAAAGACCCCCGAGATCAGAGCACAAGAGCATTATACCGTACAGTGAGGGGAAGGAGCGGAGGAAAGACCCCCGAGATCAGAGCACAAGAGCATTATACCGTACAGTGAGGAGAAGGAGCGGAGGAAAGACCCCCGAGATCAGAGCACAAGAGCATTATACCGTACAGTGAGGAGAAGGAGCGGAGGAAAGACCCCCGAGATCAGAGCACAAGAGCATTATACCGTACAGTGAGGAGAAGGAGCGGAGGAAAGACCCCCGAGATCAGAGCACAAGAGCATTATACCGTACAGTGAGGGAAAGAAGCAGAGGAAAGACCCCCGAGATCAGAGCACAAGAGCATTATACCGTACAGTGAGGAGAAGGAGCGGAGGAAAGACCCCCGAGATCAGAGCACAAGAGCATTATACCGTACAGTGAGGGAAAGAAGCAGAGGAAAGACCCCCGAGATCAGAGCACAAAAGCATTATACCGTACAGTGAGGAGAAGGAGCGGAGGAAAGACCCCCGAGATCAGAGCACAAGAGCATTATACCGTACAGTGAGGGAAAGAAGCAGAGGAAAGACCCCCGAGATCAGAGTACAAGAGCATTATACCGTACAGTGAGGAGAAGGAGCGGAGGAAAGACCCCCGAGATCAGAGCACAAGAGCATTATACCGTACAGTGAGGGAAAGAAGCAGAGGAAAGACCCCCGAGATCAGAGCACAAGAGCATTATACCGTACAGTGAGGGGAAGGAGCGGAGGAAAGACCCCCGAGATCAGAGCACAAGAGCATTATACCGTACAGTGAGGGAAAGAAGCAGAGGAAAGACCCCCGAGATCAGAGCACAAGAGCATTATACCGTACAGTGAGGGGAAGGAGCGGAGGAAAGACCCCCGAGATCAGAGCACAAGAGCATTATACCGTACAGTGAGGAGAAGGAGCGGAGGAAAGACCCCCGAGATCAGAGCACAAGAGCATTATACCGTACAGTGAGGGAAAGAAGCGGAGGAAAGACCCCCGAGATCAGAGCACAAGAGCATTATACCGTACAGTGAGGGGAAGGAGCGGAGGAAAGACCCCCGAGATCAGAGCACAAGAGCATTATACCGTACAGTGAGGGAAAGAAGCAGAGGAAAGACCCCCGAGATCAGAGCACAAGAGCATTATACCATACAGTGAGGGGAAGAAGCGGAGGAAAGACCCCCGAGATCAGAGCACAAGAGCATTATACCGTACAGTGAGGGGAAGGAGCGGAGGAAAGACCCCCGAGATCAGAGCACAAGAGCATTATACCGTACAGTGAGGAGAAGGAGCGGAGGAAAGACCCCCGAGATCAGAGCACAAGAGCATTATACCGTACAGTGAGGAGAAGGAGCGGAGGAAAGACCCCCGAGATCAGAGCACAAGAGCATTATACCGTACAGTGAGGGAAAGAAGCAGAGGAAAGACCCCCGACATCAGAGTGACTCGCCCACCCCAGGGCTATGGGACACCCGGTGCCGGGCCGGACTAGTCTGGTGGTAGTCAGTGGTGGCTGGGCCCGGCTCCATGGCCCTGGTGGGTGTCAGTAGAATATGTGGCTTGATGAATAAAGTTGGTGTTCGTGACGGCACCTGTGGTATGCGGCTATTAAGCCGCCGCTGCTGTGTAAGGCCTCCGGGGTGATGATATGGCAGCAATGATGGTACTGCTCCCCACAGATGGAGCAATGCCCGGGGCACAGTTGGTGCTCGTGAGAGTCTATGGTGTAGTGGAAGTCTAAGCAGCTAGAATAACAGAGACCACTCCAAGGGTGCAGTTCAAGTTTTTTACTCACAATTCTTGTCTGGGCCCGCAGGAACCCTTGGACTGCTGGGACCACTGTCAGGGACCTCCGCCGTTTCTGGGTGATTCTTGAAGCAAAACCCCGTGCCCTTCTCTTAAGTGTCTCTGTCTTCTGCTGTCTTCCTAAGCCTTGCCTTTTATAGGGTAAACCTGGCTCGGCCTCCACTACAGCCTCCAGGCTGGGGGGTCACCTGTCGGCTGATTACCCCTTTTCTGAAGGTCTGCTATGGGTTCTGGCCCGGGGAGTTTACAACATTCCCTGGGCCTCGGTTTTTACTGTTTGAAGATGATTTTGCACTCCTCCGGTTTCTAGGGACCGTCCCCTGTTGCAGCTTGATCCCTCCACCGATGTTCCTGTGGAACAGGCCACCGCAGCTCTACAGCTATCCGTGGCCCTGGGACCCCTTCTGTTCTCTGCTTGGTGGCACCTGGACCCTCTGAGTCCCAGGATCTTCACCAGGAAGCGTCTCTTTCTTCTTTTCAGCTCCTGACTGACTTGGAGCTCTCTTTCCTTTCACTTCTCCTCCTTGCCTGCCTCCAGCAGGCCTCCTTCTCCTTCCCCTCCCTCTCTTCGACTGACTAAACTTGACCTTCCTTTCTTTGTCTGCTCTCATGTGGCTCCTCCCACCTCCCCAGTTGCTCTGATCTCCCCTATAGGAGCAGGGATGGGTCTTACGGCCCCTCCCAGCATGCAGCATGGGAGGGTAACTGCCACTGTCCCTGGTGCCAGTGTGTTCCTAGCAATGGGTGTAGTGTGGATTTACCAGGGGACCGGTGTTCACTCCCTTCCTCACCCAGAATGGGTATCACACCGCTGGATGGGGTGCAATGACCTGTGGCGACGGAAGCCTCAGGGGCGCCACACTCCCCCACAGCAAATCCCAGCACGTCCTCGGGCTGAAAAGACAACAAAAACATGTGGAAGAACTGCAAAAACATTTTTGTTATGAATAACAGTAAAACAATAAACTTTTCTTCCCTTTATGGGAGGCACAAGTACTTTAACGTTGCAAACTTTCTTATGAAGAAACTCTACCGTGTTTCCCCGAAAGTAAGGCCCTGTCTTACATTAATTTTACCCCCAAAAGTCCCACCCTGCCTTACTTTCGGGGGAGGCCTTACATTGGAAAAAAAAAACAATTTTCAACAACATCCCCTGCAGCCTCCCCATTGTTTCACAGTCCGGCATCCACCCCATCCTCCCCCCTGCAGCCTCCCCATTGTTTCACAGTCCGGCATCCACCACATCCTCCCCCCTGCAGCCTCCCCATTGTTTCACAGTCCGGCATCCACCACATCCTCCCCCCTGCAGGCTCCCCATTGTTTGAGAGTCCGGCATCCACCGCATCCTCCCCCCTGCAGCCTCCCCATTGTTTGAGAGTCCGGCATCCACCCCATCCTCCCCCCTGCAGCCTCCCCATACAGTGGTTCTGCCCCCCACTCTGCCACCACACACACTGACACATACGGTACCGGTACAGCCCCACACGGCACCCACACACATATCGTACCGGTACCGTACACACACTGACACATACAGCCCCATACGGCACCCATACACATACCGTACACATACCGTACACACACACACACACACAGAGAGAGTTTCGGAACTTACCGTTACTTTCCTTCTGTTTTCAATCTCCTCTGCGGTGCCGGGCTGACGATTCGGATGCCGGGGACGCTGGACCAATCGGAGCGAGCCTGCAGGCGGTGACGTCGCGGCTGATTCGGCCAATCAGCTGCGAGCCGGCTGACTGGCCAATCACAGCTCGAGCTGATGGCCAGCAGGGAGCCTGTGACGAACAGGCTGATCGGCCAATCAGCATCGAGCAGGAAGGATGGAGCGAGGGAACAGCGGCAGCGGTAAGTAACACCGCGACCACCACCCATAGGCGGCCTTACATTCCCCGGGCCCCCCGCTACCCTGCCTTACAATCGGGGGGTGCCCTACATTGGCGGACCCCCCCGAAACCCCCACCCTGCCTTACTTTCGGGGGGGTCCTACTTTCGGGGAAACACGGTATATGTGCACTTTCAGTCTATTGCACAGTTTGGGCACATCCCCCATAATTCTGGTAGGGGGCACAACGGGTGCAACTAATTACATTTTTGGCTACAACAAGTCCAGTAGCCCGACAGTTCGTTCAGCTTTTCAAATAACAAAGGGCAAATACACAACCAGCCACTAAGTCCAGTGGCCTGGTTACACAGAGCACATAAGACATCACATTCACTGGGGACCACACTCCAGTTCCGTGGCCCGGTACATATACAACATGCGGGGTGACTTCTTCAAAAAGCACAAGGGGCAAAAAGGCAGGGTAGGGTGTCGTCTTCAAAAAGAACATTAGGGCAGCACATCAGGGACATCTTCACAAAGAATGAGGGGCAGACAGGGGCTATGTACAGTTCAGCATCTTCTTTTCCTTTCACTCACGAGGATAGATGCGGGGGTCCCACTCCGGCATTGCTCCAGGCAACAGGTATGCCGATGAGATCATTGTCTGTGTCCCCTGGGCGCTGGTCACTGACCTACTGCGAGGCGCTGCAGCATGGGCAGGAATGGGGCTTCTTCCATGCTCAGCTCGGCGTTCCTGCAAAGGGCTGCTGGTTTGCTGGGATCTTTGGGGTCTTGCTTTGGCCGTGCACCTGGCATCAAACAAGCCATAGAGATCCGGGTCTGTGTCTCCTGCGTGGCTGTTGCAGGCCCGCTGCACAGTTCTGCGGCTTGGGCCTGCTTTGAGGGAGTGCTGCGGCTGCTGCTGACAGGGGAGACGCTGCACGCTGGCATAGTGCGGCGCCACTCCGGTTCTTCTGGGGCCGCCTCCTCCCGCAGGATGTGTACATGCAGAGCGTACCAGCCCCGGCTCCCCATCAGCCGGGTGTACTCCACGGTGTCACCAGGCTTGGCATCCCGCCCTGGGTGGCCTTTGGGCAAATGCTCCTCGATATCCCGGCGGGCCACAAAAACATCTTTGCCCAGTCTGGGCTCTCTAATGAAGCCCCAGCCTCCTTTCTGCCGAAAGTCTATCACTAGGCCCCGTCTCACTGGGCCCTGTGACCCCTTGAGGGCCTTTCGAATTTGTTCCTTGGAGGCCAGGTTGGACGTCTCCTCGGCTCTCCGCTTCTCCTCCCGGGCCTCCCGCTCCCGCTGGTACTCCTTCACCAATCTCTGGCAGGTCAGCTCATTTGCCAGGGGAGTCTCCTTGGGCCGCAGTGGCTGCTGCAGTCTCCCACTCTCTATGGGCACTGCGTCCCAGTTCACTCCCGGGGATGTCGTTCCCAGGAGGATCACAGGGGGACTCGGTAGGGGGCCCACTAGCTGCTCGGGGTCCACCCCTCCCCAGGCTCCGTCTTCGGGGGTTTCAGGCAGGCCTCCGGTGCCCCACCGGGCATCAGCGGGGCTGGCGGGGAAGGCTTGCGGGACGGTGGAGGGACTGGGCGGTGGCGCTTGGTGGGGCAGTGGGTCCGGACGGGTCAGGGTTTCAAATAGCTCACCCGGTCGCTGCTCAGCGGCCTCCATCCTGTGGCCCACGCTCTCCGGCACCATCGGATTTTCTCTCCGCCGGTCGACCTCCGTCTGCATACTGCTCAGCCTCCGGGCCAAGATCTTCATCTCCTCCCTGAGCAGGTCCAGCTCCGGATCCATCTTCCCGGTCCCTGGTGCGCACTTCTGCAGCCTCTCTGCCATGCTGCCGACCTGGGGAACGCTTGCTGGATCACTGCCCGGGTGCTCGACCACGCCACTCGGCTGCACCCTTTCCCTTCTCGGAGGCGGAGCCGGAGGCTGCACTAGTATCTGGCGCCACACTGGCGCCCAGCCCATCACGGCCGGCACCACTCCGCTTGCGATGAGGTACATTTTGGTTCTTGTCTGGTCTGGCATCTAGGCTTGTTCTGCCAGCCGCCCAGCTTTTCTAGTCGCCATTTCGTCTTCTTCTGCCTTCCATGGCGGGCACTGCTTCGCGCTCTTTTCTTGGACAAGGGGGCGCGGCTTCTCTTCGCGCCCTTTCTTCTTGCACGCCCCCCTTCTTCCCGCGCTCAGTGGCTTCAATGGTGGCAGTTTCTCACAGTAAAACACAGGCTATTTCACGATTCTTCAGGCGCACAGTACCCGGTGTGATCGGGCACGAAATCCTGTTTGTGACGCCAAAAGTTGACTCGCCCACTAGTCCGGTGGTAGTCAGTGGTGGCTGGGCCCGGCTCCGTGGCCCTGGTGGGTGTCAGTAGAATATGTGGCTTGATGAATAAAGTTTGTGTTCGTGACGCCACCTGTGGTATGCGGCTATTAAGCCGACGCTGCTGTGAGAGGCCACCGGGATGATGATATAGCAGCAATGGTGGTACTGCTCCCCACAGGTGGAGCAATGCCCCGGGGCACTGTTAGTGCTCGTGAGAGTCTATGGTGTAGTGGAAGTCTAAGCAGCTAGAATAACAGAGACCACTCCAAGGGTGCAGTTCAAGTTCTTTACTCACAATTCTGGGACCACTGTCAGGGACCTCCGTTGTTTCTGGGTGATTCTTGAAGCAAAACCCGGTGCCCTTCTCTTAAGTGTCTATATTCTGCTGTCTTCCTTAGCCTTGCCTTTTATAGGGTAAACCTGGCTCGGCCTCCACTACAGCCTCCAGGCTGGGGGGTCACCTGTCGGCTGATTACCCCTTTTCTAGAGGTGCTGCTGTGGGCTGTGGCCCGGGGAGTTTACAACTTTCCCTGGCCCTCGGTTTTTACTGTTTGGAGATGATTTTGAACTCCTCCGGTTTCTAGGGACCGTCCCCTGTTGCAGCTTGATCCCTCCACCGATGTTCTTGTGGAACAGGCCACCGCAGCTCTACAGCTACCCGTGGCCCTGGGACCCCTTCTGTTCTCTGCTTGGTGTCACCTGGACCCTCTGAGTCCCAGGATCTTCACCAGAAAGCGTCTCTTTCTTCTTCTCAGCTCCTGACTGACTTGGAGCTCTCTTTCCTTTCACTTCTCCTCCTTGCCTGCCTCCAGCAGGCCTCCTTCTCCTTCCCCTCCCTCTCTTCGACTGACTAAACTTGACCTTCCTTTCTTTAGGTCCAGTCACACTAAGCAACTTACCAGCGATCCCAACAACGATAGGGATCGCTGGTAAGTTGCTAGGAGGTTGCTGGTGAGATGTCACACTGCGACGCTCCAGCGATCCCACCAGCAACCTGACCTGGCAGGGATCGCTGGAGCGTCGCTACACGAGTTGCTGGTGAGCTCACCAGCAACCAGTGACCAGCCCCCAGCGCCGCGTGGAAGATGCTGCGCTTGGTAACTAAGGTAAATATCGGGTAACCAACCCGATATTTACCTTGGTTACCACCGCACGGAGCTACACGTGCAGAGAGCAGGGAGCAGCGCACACTGAGCGCTGGCTCCCTGCTCTCCTAGTTACAGCACACATCGGGTTAATTAACCCGATGTGTCCTGCAGCTACATGTGTAGAGAGCAGGAGCCGGCACTGACAGTGAGAGCGACGGAGGCTGGTAACAAAGGTAAATATCGGGTAACCAAGGACAGGGCTTCTTGGTTACCCGATGTTTACATTAGTTACCAGCCTCCGCAGAAGCTGGCTCCCTGCTGCCTGCACATTTAGTTGTTGCTGTCTCGCTGTCACACACAGTGATCTGTGCTTCACAGCGGGACAGCAACAACTAAAAAATGGCCCAGGACATTCAGCAACAACCAACGACCTCACAGCAGGGGCCAGGTTGTTGCTGGATGTCACACACAGCAACATCGCTGCTACGTCACAAAAGTTGTTCGTTAGCAGCGATGTTGCTAGCGATGTTGCTTAGTGTGACGGGGCCTTTTGTCTGCTCTCATGTGGCTCCTCCCACCTCCCCAGTTGCCCTGTTCTACCCTATAGGAGCAGGGATGGGTCTTATGACCCCTCTCAGCATGCAGCATGGGAGGGTAACTGCCACTATCCCTGGTCCCAGTGTGTTCCTAGCAATGGGTGTAGTGTGGATTTACCAGGGGACCGGAGTTCACTCTCTTCCTCTCCCAGAATGGGGCATCACACCGCTGGATGGGGTGCAATGACCTGTGGCGACGGAAGCCTCAGGGGCGCCACAAGAGCACAAGAGCATTATACTGTACAGCGCCCCCATAATAACAGTGATATCCACAGTGCCCCCATAATAACAGCGACATCCACAGTGCCCCCATAATAACAGCGACATCCACAGTGCCCCCATAATAACAGCGATATCCACAGTGCCCCCATAATAACAGCGACATCCACAGTGCCCCCATAATAACAGCGATATCCACAGTGCCCCCATAATAACAGCGACATCCACAGTGCCCCCATAATAACAGCGACATCCACAGTGCCCCCATAATAACAGCGACATCCACAGTGTCCCCATAATAACAGCGATATCCACAATGCCCCCATAATAACAGCGACATCCACAGTGCCCCCATAATAACAGCGATATCCACAGTGCCCCCATAATAACAGCAACATCCACAGTGCCCCCATAATAACAGCGACATCCACAGTGCCCCCATAATAACAGCAACATCCACAGTGCCCCCATAATAACAGCGATATCCACAGTGCCCCCATAATAACAGCGATATCCACAATGCCCCCATAATAACAGCGATATCCACAGTGCCCCCATAATAACAGCGATATCCACAGTGCCCCCCCATAATAACAGCGACATCCACAGTGCCCCCATAATAACAGCGACATCCACAGTGCCCCCCCATAATAACAGCGACATCCACAGTGCCCCCATAATAACAGCGACATCCACAGTGCCCCCATAATAACAGCAACATCCACAGTGCCCCCATAATAACAGCGATATCCACAGTGCCCCCATAATAACAGCGATATCCACAGTGCCCCCATAATAACAGCGATATCCACAGTACCCCCCCATAATAACAGCGATATCCACAGTACCCCCCCATAATAACAGCGATATCCACAGTGCCCCCATAATAACAGCGATATCCACAGTGCCCCCATAATAACAGCGATATCCACAGTGCCCCCATAATAACAGTGATATCCACAGTGCCCCCATAATAACAGCGACATCCACAGTGCCCCCATAATAACAGCAACATCCACAGTGCCCCCATAATAACAGCGATATCCACAGTGCCCCCATAATAACAGCGATATCCACAGTGCCCCCATAATAACAGCTATATCCACAGTGCCCCCATAATAACAGCGATATCCACAGTGCCCCCATAATAACAGCGATATCCACAGTGCCCCCATAATAACAGCGATATCCACAGTGACCCCATAATAACAGCGATATCCACAGTGCCCCATAATAACAGTAAAATCCACAGTGCCCCCATAATAACAGCGATATCCACAGTGCCCCCATAATAACAGCAATATGCACAGTGCCCCCATAATAACAGCGATATCCACAGTGCCCCCATAATAACAGCGATATCCACAGTGCCCCCATAATAACAGCGACATCCACAGTGCCTCCATAATAACAGCGACATCCACAGTGCCTCCATAATAACAGCGATATCCACAGTGCCCCCATAATAACAGCGATATCCACAGTACCCCCATAATAAGAGCGACATCCACAGTGCCCCCATAATAACAGCGATATCCACAGTGCCCCCATAATAACAGTGATATCCACAGTGCCCCCATAATAACAGCGACATCCACAGTGCCCCCATAATAACAGTGACATCCACAGTGCCCCCATAATAACAGCGATATCCACAGTGCCCCCATAATAACAGCAATATCCACAGTGCCCCCATAATAACAGCGATATCCACAGTGCCCCCATAATAACAGCGATATCCACAGTGCCCCCATAATACCAGTGATATCCACAGTGCCCCCATAATAACAGCAATATCCACAGTGTCCCCATAATAACAGCGACATCCACAGTGCCCCCATAATAACAGTGATATCCACAGTGCCCCCATAATAACAGCGATACCCACAGTGTCCCCATAATAACAGCGATATCCACAGTGCCCCCATAACATCGATATCCACAGTGCCCCCATAATAACAGTGACATCCACAGTGCCCCCATAATAACAGCGATATCCACAGTGCCCCCATAATAACAGCGATATCCACAGTGCCCCCATAATAAGTGATATCCACAGTGCCCCCATAATAACAGCGATATCCACAGTGCCCCCATAATAACAGTGATATCCACAGTGCCCCCATAATAACAGCAATATCCACAGTGTCCCCATAATAACAGCGACATCCACAGTGCCCCCATAATAACAGTGATATCCACAGTGCCCCCATAATAACAGCGATACCCACAGTGTCCCCATAATAACAGCGATATCCACAGTGCCCCCATAACATCGATATCCACAGTGCCCCCATAATAACAGTGACATCCACAGTGCCCCCATAATAACAGCGATATCCACAGTGCCCCCATAATAACAGCGATATCCACAGTGCCCCCATAATAAGTGATATCCACAGTGCCCCCATAATAACAGCGATATCCACAGTGCCCCCATAATAACAGTGATATCCACAGTGCCCCCATAATAACAGCGATATCCACAGTGCCCCCATAATAACAGTGATATCCACAGTGCCCCCATAATAACTGCAATATCCACAGTGCCCCATAATACCAGTGATATCCACAGTGCCCCCATAATAACAGCGATATCCACAGTGCCCCCATAATAACAGCGATATCCACAGTGCCCCCATAATAACAGTGATATCCACAGTGCCCCCATAATAACAGTGATATCCACAGTGCCCCCATAATAACAGCGATATCCACAGTGCCCCCATAATAACAGCGATATCCACAGTGCCCCCATAATAACAGCGATATCCACAGTGCCCCCATAATAACAGTGATATCCACAGTGCCCCCATAATAACAGCAATATCCACAGTGCCCCCATAATAACAGTGATATCCACAGTGCCCCCATAATAACAGCGACATCCACAGTGCCCCCATAATAACAGTAAAATCCACAGTGCCCCCATAATAACAGCGATATCCACAGTGCCCCCATAATAACAGCGATATCCACGGTGCCCCCATAATAACAGCGATATCCACAGTGCCCCCATAATAACAGCGACATCCACAGTGCCCCCATAATAACAGCGACATCCACAGTGCCCCCATAATAACAGCGATATCCACAGTGCCCCCATAATAACAGCGATATCCACAGTGCCCCCATAATAACAGCGATACCCACAGTGCCCCCATAATAACAGCGATATCCACAGTGCCCCCATAATAACAGTGATATCCACAGTGCCCCCCATAATAACAGCGATATCCACAGTGCCCCCATAATAACAGCAATATCCACAGTGCCCCATAATACCAGTGATATCCACAGTGCCCCCATAATACCAGTGATATCCACAGTGCCCCCATAATAACAGTGATATCCACAGTGCCCCCATAATAACAGCGATATCCACAGTGCCCCCATAATAACAGCGATATCCACGGTGCCCCCATAATAACAGCGATATCCACAGTGCCCCCATAATAACAGCGACATCCACAGTGCCCCCATAATAACAGCGATATCCACAGTGCCCCCATAATAACAGCGATATCCACAGTGCCCCCATAATAACAGCGATACCCACAGTGCCCCCATAATAACAGCGATATCCACAGTGCCCCCATAATAACAGTGATATCCACAGTGCCCCCCATAATAACAGCGATATCCACAGTGCCCCCATAATAACAGCAATATCCACAGTGCCCCATAATACCAGTGATATCCACAGTGCCCCCATAATAACAGTGATATCCACAGTGCCCCCATAATAACAGTGATATCCACAGTGCCCCCATAATAACAGCGATATCCACAGTGCCCCCATAATAACAGCGATATCCACAGTGCCCCCATAATAACAGCGATATCCACAGTGCCCCCATAATAACAGTGATATCCACAGTGCCCCCATAATAACAGCGACATCCACAGTGCCCCCATAATAACAGTAAAATCCACAGTGCCCCCATAATAACAGCGATATCCACAGTGCCCCCATAATAACAGCGATATCCACGGTGCTCCCATAATAACAGTGATATCCACAGTGCCCCCATAATAACAGCGATACCCACAGTGTCCCCATAATAACAGCGATATCCACAGTGCCCCCATAATAACAGTGATATCCACAGTGCCCCCATAATAACTGCAATATCCACAGTGCCCCATAATACCAGTGATATCCACAGTGCCCCCATAATAACAGCGATATCCACAGTGCCCCCATAATAACAGCGATATCCACAGTGCCCCCATAATAACAGTGATATCCACAGTGCCCCCATAATAACAGCGATATCCACAGTGCCCCCATAATAACAGCGATATCCACAGTGCCCCCATAATAACAGCGATATCCACAGTGCCCCCATAATAACAGCGATATCCACAGTGCCCCCATAATAACAGTGATATCCACAGTGCCCCCATAATAACAGCAATATCCACAGTGCCCCCATAATAACAGCGACATCCACAGTGCCCCCATAATAACAGTAAAATCCACAGTGCCCCCATAATAACAGCGATATCCACAGTGCCCCCATAATAACAGCGATATCCACGGTGCCCCCATAATAACAGCGATATCCACAGTGCCCCCATAATAACAGCGACATCCACAGTGCCCCCATAATAACAGCGACATCCACAGTGCCCCCATAATAACAGCGATATCCACAGTGCCCCCATAATAACAGCGATACCCACAGTGCCCCCATAATAACAGCGATACCCACAGTGCCCCCATAATAACAGCGATATCCACAGTGCCCCATAATAACAGCGATATCCACAGTGTCCCCATAATAACAGCGACATCCACAGTGCCCCCATAATAAGTGATATCCACAGTGCCCCCATAATAACAGCGATATCCACAGTGCCCCCATAATAACAGTGATATCCACAGTGCCCCCATAATAACAGCGATATCCACAGTGCCCCCATAATAAGTGACATCCACAGTGCCCCCATAATAACAGCGACATCCACAGTGCCCCCATAATAACAGCGATATCCACAGTGCCCCCATAATAACAGCGACATCCACAGTGCCCCCATAATAACAGCGATATCCACAGTGCCCCCATAATAACAGCGACATCCACAGTGCCCCCATAATAACAGCGACATCCACAGTGCCCCCATAATAACAGTGATATCCACAGTGCCTCATAATAACAGTGATATCCACAGTGCCCCCATAATAACAGCGATATCCACAGTGCCCCATAATAACAGCGACATCCACAGTGCCCCCATAATAACAGCGCTATCCACAGTGCCCCATAATAACAGCGACATCCACAGTGCCCCCATAATAACAGCGATATCCACAGTGCCCCATAATAACAGCGACATCCACAGTGCCCCATAATAACAGCGATATCCACAGTGCCCCCATAATAACAGCGATATCCACAGTGCCCCCATAATAACAGCGATATCCACAGTGCCCCCATAATAACAGCGATATCCACAGTGCCCCCATAATAACAGCGATATCCACAGTGCCCCCCATAATAACAGTGATATCCACAGTACCCCCAGAATAACAGTGATATCCACAGTGCCCCCATAATAACAGCGATATCCACAGTGCCCCTATAATAACAGCGATATCCACAGTGCCCCCATAATAACAGCGATATCCACAGTGCCCCCATAATAACAGCGATATCCACAGTGCCCCCATAATAACAGTGATATCCACAGTGCCCCTATAATAACAGCGATATCCACAGTGTCCCCATAATAACAGCGACATCCACAGTGCCCCCATAATAACAGCGATATCCACAGTGCCCCCCATAATAACAGTGATATCCACAGTACCCCCAGAATAACAGTGATATCCACAGTGCCCCCATAATAACAGCGATATCCACAGTGCCCCTATAATAACAGCGATATCCACAGTGCCCCCATAATAACAGCGATATCCACAGTGCCCCCATAATAACAGCGATATCCACAGTGCCCCTATAATAACAGCGATATCCACAGTGCCCCTATAATAACAGCGATATCCACAGTGCCCCCATAATAACAGCGATATCCACAGTGCCCCCATAATGACAGCGCTGTCCACAGTGCCCCCATAATAACAGCGATATCCACAGTGCCCCCATAATAACAGCGATATCCACAGTGCCCATATAATAACAGCGATATCCACAGTGCCCCCATAATAACAGCGATATCCACAGTGCCCCCATAATAACAGCGATATCCACAGTGCCCCTATAATAACAGCGATATCCACAGTGCCCCCATAATAACAGCGATATCCACAGTGCCCCCATAATGACAGCGCTGTCCACAGTGCCCCCATAATAACAGCGATATCCACAGTGCCCCTATAATAACAGCGATATCCACAGTGCCCCCATAATAACAGCGATATCCACAGTGCCCCCATAATGACAGCGCTGTCCACAGTGTCCCCATAATAACAGCGACATCCACAGTGCCCCCATAATAACAGCGACATCCACAGTGCCCCCATAATAACAGCGATATCCACAGTGCCCCCATAATAACAGCGATATCCACAGTGCCCTCATAATAACAGCGATATCCACAGTGCCCCCATAATAACAGCGATACCCACAGTGCCCCCATAATAACAGCGATATCCACAGTGCCCCCATAATAACAGCGATATCCACAGTGCCCCCATAATAACAGCGATATCCACAGTGCCCCCATAATAACAGCGATATCCACAGTGCCCCCATAATAGCGATATCCATAGTGCCCCCATAATAACAGCGATATCCACAGTGCCCCCATAATAACAGCGATATCCACAGTGCCCCCATAATAACAGCGACATCCACAGTGCCCCCATAATAACAGCTATATCCACAGTGCCCCCATAATAACAGTGATATCCACAGTGCCCCCATAATAACAGCGATATCCACAGTGCCCCCATAATAACAGTGATATCCACAGTGCCCCCATAATAACAGCGACATCCACAGTGCCCCCATAATAACAGTGATATCCACAGTGCCCCCATAATAACAGTGATATCCACAGTGCCCCCATAATAACAGCGATATCCACAGTGCCCCCATAATAACAGTGATATCCACAGTGCCCCCATAATAACAGCGATATCCACAGTGTCCCCATAATAACAGCGATATCCACAGTGCCCCCATAATAACAGCGATATCCACAGTGCCCCCATAATAACAGCGATATCCACAGTGCCCCCATAATAACAGCGATATCCACAGTGCCTCCATAATAACAGCGATATCCACAGTGCCCCCATAATAACAGCGATATCCACAGTGCCCCCATAATAACAGCGATATCCACAGTGCCTCCATAATAACAGCGATATCCACAGTGCCCCCATAATAACAGCGATATCCACAGTGCCCCCATAATAACAGTGATATCCACAGTGCCCCCATAATAACAGCGATATCCACAGTGCCCCCATAATAACAGCGATATCCACAGTGCCTCCATAACAACAGCGATATCCACAGTGCCCCCATAACAACAGCGATATCCACAGTGCCCCCATAATGACAGCGATGTCCACAGTGACCCATAATAACAGCGTTATCCACAGTGCCCCCATAATAACAGCGATATCCACAGTGCCCCCATAATAACAGCGATATCCACAGTGCCCCCATAATAACAGCGATATCCACAGTGCCCTCATAATAACAGTGATATCCACAGTGCCCCCATAATAACAGCGATATCCACAGTGTCCCCATAATAACAGCGATATCCACAGTGCCCCCATAATAACAGTGAAATCCACAGTGCCCCCATAACAACAGCGATATCCACAGTGCCCCCCATAATAACAGCGATATCCACAGTGCCCCCATAATAACAGTGATATCCACAGTGCCCCCATAATAACAGCGACACTCCCAGTGCCCCCATAATAACAGCGATATCCACAGTGCCCTCATAATAACAGTGATATCCACAGTGCCCCCATAACAGCGATATCCACAGTGCCCCCATAATAACAGCGATATCCACAGTGCCCCCATAATAACAGTGATATCCACAGTGCCCCCATAATAACAGTGATATCCACAGTGCCCCCATAATAACAGCGATATCCACAGTGCCCCCATAATAACAGCGATATCTACAGTGCCCCCATAATAACAGTGATATCCACAGTGCCCCCATAATAACAGCGATGTCCACAGTGCCCCCATAATAACAGCGATATCCACAGTGCCCCCATAACAGCGATATCCACAGTGCCCCCATAATAACAGCGATATCCACAGTGCCCCATAATAACAGTGATATCCACAGTGCCCCCATAATAACAGCGATATCCACAGTGCCCCCCATAATAACAGAGATATCCACAGTGCCCCCATAATAACAGAGATATCCACAGTGCCCCTATAATAACAGCGATATCCACAGTGCCTCCATAATAACAGCGACATCCACAGTGCCCCCATAATAACAGCGATATCCACAGTGCCCCCATAATAACAGCGATATCCACAGTGCCTCCATAATAACAGCGATATCCACAGTGCCTCCATAATGACAGCGATATCCACAGTGCCCCCATAATAACAGCGCTATCCACAGTGCCCCCATAATAACAGCGCTATCCACAGTGCTCCCATAATAACAGCGATATCCACAGTGCCCCCATAATAACAGCGATATCCACAGTGCCCCCATAATAACAGTGATATCCACAGTGCCCCCATAATAACAGCGATATCCACAGTGCCCCCATTATAACAGTGATATCCACAGTGCCCCCATAATAACTGATATCCACAGTGCCCCCATAATAACAGTGATATCCACAGTGCCCCCATAATAACAGTGATATCCACAGTGCCCCCATAATAACAGTGATATCCACAGTGCCCCCATAATAACAGCGATATCCACAGTGCCCCCCATAATAACAGCGATATCCACAGTGCCCCCATAATAACAGTGATATCCACAGTGCCCCCATAATAACAGCGACATCCACAGTGTCCCCATAATAACAGCGACATCCACAGTGCCCCCATAATAACAGCAACATCCACAATGCCCCCATAATAACAGCGACATCCACAGTGCCCCCATAATAACAGCGACATCCACAGTGCCTCCATAATAACAGCGATATCCACAGTGCCCTCATAATAACAGTGATATCCACAGTGCCCCCATAATAACAGCGATATCCACAGTGCCCCCATAATAACAGCGATATCCACAGTGCCCCCATAATAACAGCGATATCCACAGTGCCCCCATAATAACAGCGATATCCACAGTGCCCCATAATAACAGCGATATCCACAGTGCCCCCATAATAACAGCGATATCCACAGTGCCTCCATAATAACAGCGATATCCACAGTGCCTCCATAATAACAGCGATACCCACAGTGCCCCCATAATAACAGCGACATCCACAGTACCCCCATAATAGCGATATCCACAGTGCCCCCATAATAACAGCGATATCCACAGTGCCCCCATAATAACAGCGACATCCACAGTACCCCAATAACAGCGATATCCACAGTGCCCCATAATAACAGCGATATCCACAGTGCCCCCATAATAACAGCGACATCCACAGTGCCCCCATAATAACAGGAATACCCACAGTGCCCCCATAATAACAGGAATACCCACAGTGCCCCCATAATAACAGCGATATCACATTGCTCGCTTTAGCCGACTGTTTCCTTAGACCCCGCCCCTCTGTGAATCTGTGCTGTGATTGGACGGTGTAGATATATATAGGTGTGTGGTCTCCGCGGCTCCTCAGTCTCGGGCTGGCTCCCGGAGGGTCCGGTTCTCCCCTCGTTATCCGGTGATGGGGGATATTACGCGGTGACGGCCTCTTATATTAATCAGTTAATATTCATCTCCATTGTGCGCGGCCCCTGGATCGGAGGTCTCTCATTATCCCTCCGGGGAGGCCTCCATCATTCACCAGCGGCCTCCATCATTCATCAGCGGCCTCCATTATTCACCAGCGGCCTCCATTATTCACCAGCGGCCTCCATTATTCACCAGCGGCCTCCATTATTCACCAGCGGCCTCCATCATTCACCAGCGGCCTCCATCATTCACCAGCGGCCTCCATCATTCATCAGCGGCCTCCATGATTCACCAGCGGCCTCCATTATTCACCAGCGGCCTCCATCATTCACCAGCGGCCTCCATCATTCACCAGCGGCCTCCATCATTCACCAGCGGCCTCCATTATTCACCAGCGGCCTCCATTATTCACCAGCGGCCTCCATCATTCATCAGCGGCCTCCATCATTCACCAGCGGCCTCCATCATTCACCAGCGGCCTCCATCATTCATCAGCGGCCTCCATGATTCACCAGCGGCCTCCATCATTCACCAGCGGCCTCCATCATTCACCAGCGGCCTCCATCATTCATCAGCGGCCTCCATCATTCATCAGCGGCCTCCATGATTCACCAGCGGCCTCCATCATTCACCAGCGGCCTCCATCATTCATCAGCGGCCTCGATGATTCACCAGCGGCCTCCATCATTCATCAGCGGCCTCCATTATTCACCAGCGGCCTCCATTATTCACCAGCGGCCTCCATTATTCACCAGCGGCCTCCATTATTCACCAGCGGCCTCCATCATTCACCAGCGGCCTCCATCATTCACCAGCGGCCTCCATCATTCATCAGCGGCCTCCATGATTCACCAGCGGCCTCCATTATTCACCAGCGGCCTCCATCATTCACCAGCGGCCTCCATTATTCACCAGCGGCCTCCATCATTCACCAGCGGCCTCCATTATTCACCAGCGGCCTCCATTATTCACCAGCGGCCTCCATCATTCACCAGCGGCCTCCATCATTCACCAGCGGCCTCCATCATTCATCAGCGGCCTCCATGATTCACCAGCGGCCTCCATTATTCACCAGCGGCCTCCATCATTCACCAGCGGCCTCCATCATTCATCAGCGGCCTCCATCATTCACCAGCGGCCTCCATCATTCACCAGCGGCCTCCATCATTCATCAGCGGCCTCCATCATTCACCAGCGGCCTCCATCATTCACCAGCGGCCTCCATCATTCATCAGCGGCCTCCATTATTCACCAGCGGCCTCCATTATTCACCAGCGGCCTCCATTATTCACCAGCGGCCTCCATTATTCACCAGCGGCCTCCATCATTCACCAGCGGCCTCCATCATTCACCAGCGGCCTCCATCATTCATCAGCGGCCTCCATCATTCATCAGCGGCCTCCATGATTCACCAGCGGCCTCCATTATTCACCAGCGGCCTCCATCATTCACCAGCGGCCTCCATCATTCACCAGCGGCCTCCATCATTCACCAGCGGCCTCCATTATTCACCAGCGGCCTCCATCATTCATCAGCGGCCTCCATCATTCATCAGCGGCCTCCATCATTCACCAGCGGCCTCCATCATTCACCAGCGGCCTCCATTATTCACCAGCGGCCTCCATCATTCATCAGCGGCCTCCATCATTCACCAGCGGCCTCCATCATTCACCAGCGGCCTCCATCATTCATCAGCGGCCTCCATGATTCACCAGCGGCCTCCATCATTCACCAGCGGCCTCCATCATTCACCAGCGGCCTCCATCATTCACCAGCGGCCTCCATCATTCATCAGCGGCCTCCATGATTCACCAGCGGCCTCCATCATTCACCAGCGGCCTCCATTATTCACCAGCGGCCTCCATCATTCACCAGCGGCCTCCATCATTCACCAGCGGCCTCCATCATTCACCAGCGGCCTCCATCATTCACCAGCGGCCTCCATCATTCACCAGCGGCCTCCATCATTCACCAGCGGCCTCCATCATTCATCAGCGGCCTCCATCATTCACCAGCGGCCTCCATCATTCACCAGCGGCCTCCATCATTCACCAGCGGCCTCCATCATTCATCAGCGGCCTCCATCATTCATCAGCGGCCTCCATCATTCATCAGCGGCCTCCATCATTCATCAGCGGCCTCCATCATTCATCAGCGGCCTCCATCATTCATCAGCGGCCTCCATCATTCACCAGCGGCCTCCATCATTCATCAGCGGCCTCCATCATTCATCAGCGGCCTCCATCATTCATCAGCGGCCTCCATTATTCACCAGCGGCCTCCATCATTCACCAGCGGCCTCCATTATTAGCCTCGCTCCCATTAATGAGGCCGTCAGTGAATTTTCAATCTTCTTCTATACGGTGGAGAACAGGCAATGCATCCTGGGAAAAAGGTATGCAAATGAGCTTCCCTACAGGAGGCAGACGTCTGTCTCTCTGGTGCCACCTGCAGGCAGCTGTGAGCCATTACAGAGCAGAGATATCCAGCTGTGGGCTGCCTGTGTCCTCCACCATGCTTTACCCTGCAGCACCGCTCTGCACTCACCTGTTAGTGAAGACTTTGCTGTAGTTGAACACTTGTATTTCCAGCATCTCATTCCCGTCTATGTTACTGGCGATCGGCCATCGGAAAGTCTGGAAGAAGAGGGGAGCGGCGTTACCCCGGGGTTCGGGGGTCACACATCTGCCACACACACATTATATATCACATATTTATATATTATTAACATGTGAGACATAAGCCAGGTCGATCCCCCTTTGTTATTATTATTTCTGTCCACAAAAAACCGCCATATAATGCTGAAATAATACTGCCATTTTCCTATTAGGTCCTGAGTAATGCTGCCCTATAGTTCCTACATGACACTGCCATATCTTTCCCATAGATATTATGTATATACTGCTATATCACGCCTACATAACACTAGGATTTAATTTCATATAATACCGCCATCTAGTCCTATATATATAACCGTGTGGCTTTTTTTTGCTTCTGCAGTTATTTGATAAACGAGGCTTTGTGCTATTATTCACCCCTAAACCTCGCCCTGCTCTTCTTTGTAGCGTCCCCCTAAGAGAACGGTGCGGGCCGGACTGGATGAAGGAGAGGAAAGGAGACTCGCAGTGTCCAGGGGTCAGGTGATTCCCTGATTATCCGGTGCTGTATAAATCCCTCCCACCACGACCACACCCTCTTCTGGGATATGCCACACCCCTTCTGCACAACCACTCCCATAACCACATTCTCTTCTGGAATAAGCCCCACCCCCTGCTGTACAGATCTTTCTCACTAGGACCACACCCTTTTCTTGGATAAGCCCCACCCCTGCAGTAAAATCCCTCCCACCATGACCTCAACCTCTTCTGGTATAAACCCCACCCCTGCTGTACAAATCCCTCATACCATGACAACACCGTCTTTTTGGGATAAGCCCCACGTCTGCGGTACAAATCTCTGCCACCATGACCACACCCTCTTTTGGGATAAGCCCCACCCCTACTGTACAAATATTTCCCACCAGGACTACACCCTATTCTGGGATAAGAACCACCCCTGCTATACAAATCCCTCCCACCATGACCACAACCTCTGGTATAAGCCCCGCCCCTACTGTACAAATATTTCCCACCAGGACCAAATCCTATTCTGATAAGCCCCACCCCTGCTGTGTTAATCTTTCCCACCAGGACCAGATCCTTTACTTGGATAAGCCCCACCTCTGCTGTAAAATCCCTCCCACCATCATCTTAACCTCTTTTGGTATAATCCCCACCCCTGCTGTACAAATTCCTCATACCATGACAACACCCACTTTTTGGGATAAGCCCCTCCCCTACTGTACAAATCTTTCCCACCAGGACTACACCCTATTCTGGGATAAGAACCACCCCTGCTGTACAAATCCCTTTCACTATTACCACAACCTCTTCTGGTATAAGCCCCACCCCTGCTGTAAAATCCCTCCCACCATGACCACAACTTCTGGTATAAGCCCCGCCCCTGCAGTACAAATCTTTCCCACCATGACCACACCTTCTGGTATTAGCCCCACCCCTGCAGTACAAATCTTTCCCACCATGACCACACCTTCTTCTAGTATTAGCCCCAACCCTGCAGTACAAATCTTTCCCACCATGACCACGCCTTCTTCTGGTATTAGTCCCACCCCTGCAGTACAAATCTTTCCCATCATGACCACGCCTTCTTCTAGTATTAGCCCCAACCCTGCAGTACAAATCTTTCCCACCATGACCATGCCTTCTTCTGGTATTAGTCCCACCCCTGCAGTACAAATCTTCCCCACCATGACCACGCCTTCTTCTGGTAATAGCCCCACCCCTGCAGTACAAATCTTTCCCACCATGACCATGCCTTCTTCTGGTATTAGTCCCACCCCTGCAGTACAAATCTTCCCCACCATGACCACGCCTTCTTTTATTAGCCCCACCCCTGCAGTACAAATCTTTCCCACCATGACCATGCCTTCTTCTGGTATTAGTCCCACCCCTGCAGTACAAATCTTCCCCACCATGACTACGCCTTCTGGTATTAGCCCCACCCCTGCAGTACAAATCTTTCCCACCATGACCACGCCTTCTTCTGGTATTAGCCCCAACCCTGCAGTACAAATCTTTCCCACCATGACCATGCCTTCTTCTGGTATTAGTCCCACCCCTGCAGTACAAATCTTCCCCACCATGACCACGCCTTCTTCTGGTATTAGCCCCACCCCTGCAGTACAAATCTTTCCCACCATGACTACACCCTCTTCTGGTATTATCCCCACCCCTGCAGTACAAATCTTTCCCACCATGACCACGCCTTCTTCTGGTATTAGTCCCACCCCTGCAGTACAAATCTTTCCCACCATGACCACGCCTTCTTCTGGTATTAGCCCTACCCCTGCAGTACAAATCTTTCCCACCATGACTACACCCTCTTTTGGGATAAGCCCCACCCCTACTGTACAAATATTTCCCACCAGGACTACACCCTATTCTGGGATAAGAACCACCCCTGCTATACAAATCCCTCCCACCATGACCACAACCTCTGGTATAAGCCCCGCCCCTACTGTACAAATATTTCCCACCAGGACCAAATCCTATTCTGATAAGCCCCACCCCTGCTGTGTTAATCTTTCCCACCAGGACCAGATCCTTTACTTGGATAAGCCCCACCTCTGCTGTAAAATCCCTCCCACCATGATCTTAACCTCTTTTGGTATAATCCCCACCCCTGCTGTACAAATCCCTCATACCATGACAACACCCTCTTTTTGGGATAAGCCCCACCCCTACTGTACAAATCTTTCCCACCAGGACTACACCCTATTCTGGGATAAGAACCACCCCTGCTGTACAAATCCCTTTCACTATTACCACAACCTCTTCTGGTATAAGCCCCACCCCTGCTGTAAAATCCCTCCCACCATGACCACAACTTCTGGTATAAGCCCCGCCCCTGCAGTACAAATCTTTCCCACCATGACCACACCTTCTGGTATTAGCCCCACCCCTGCAGTACAAATCTTTCCCACCATGACCATGCCTTCTTCTGGTATTAGTCCCACCCCTGCAGTACAAATCTTCCCCACCATGACCACGCCTTCTTCTGGTATTAGCCCCACCCCTGCAGTACAAATCTTTCCCATCATGACCACGCCTTCTTCTAGTATTAGCCCCAACCCTGCAGTACAAATCTTTCCCACCATGACCATGCCTTCTTCTGGTATTAGTCCCACCCCTGCAGTACAAATCTTCCCCACCATGACCACGCCTTCTTCTGGTAATAGCCCCACCCCTGCAGTACAAATCTTTCCCACCATGACCATGCGTTCTTCTGGTATTAGTCCCACCCCTGCAGTACAAATCTTCCCCACCATGACCACGCCTTCTTCTTTTATTAGCCCCACCCCTGCAGTACAAATCTTTCCCACCATGACCATGCCTTCTTCTGGTATTAGTCCCACCCCTGCAGTACAAATCTTCCCCACCATGACCACGCCTTCTGGTATTAGCCCCACCCCTGCAGTACAAATCTTTCCCACCATGACCACGCCTTCTTCTGGTATTAGTCCCACCCCTGCAGTACAAATCTTTCCCACCATGACCACGCCTTCTTCTGGTATTAGCCCCACCCCTGCAGTACAAATCTTTCCCACCATGACTACACCCTCTTCTGGTATTAGCCCCACCCCTGCAGTACAAATCTTTCCCACCATGACCACGCCTTATTCTGGTATTAGCCCCACCCATGCAGTACAAATCTTTCCCACCATGACCACGCCTTCTTCTGGTATTAGCCCCACCCCTGCAGTACAAATCTTTCCCACCATGACTACACCCTCTTCTGGTATTAGCCCCACCCCTGCAGTACAAATCTTTCCCACCATGACCATGCCTTCTTCTGGTATTAGTCCCACCCCTGCAGTACAAATCTTTCCCACCATGACCACGCCTTCTTCTGGTATTAGTCCCACCCCTGCAGTACAAATCTTTCCCACCATGACCACGCCTTCTTCTGGTATTAGCCCCACCCCTGCAGTACAAATCTTTCCCACCATGACTACACCCTCTTCTGGTATTAGCCCCACCCCTGCAGTACAAATCTTTCCCACCATGACCACGCCTTATTCTGGTATTAGCCCCACCCCTGCAGTACAAATCTTTCCCACCATGACCACGCCTTCTGGTATTAGCCCCACCCCTGCAGTACAAATCTTTCCCACCATGACCACGCTTTCTTCTGGTATTAGCCCCACCCCTGCAGTACAAATCTTTCCCACCATGTCCATGCCTTCTTCTGGTATTAGCCCCACCCCTGCAGTACAAATCTTTCCCACCATGACCACACCTTCTGGTATTAGCCCCACCCCTGCAGTACAAATCTTTCCCACCATGACCATGACTTCTTCTGGTATTAGTCCCACCCCTGCAGTACAAATCTTTCCCACCATGACCACGCCTTATTCTGGTATTATCCCCACCCATGCAGTACAAATCTTTCCCACCATGACTACACCCTCTTCTGGGATAAGCCCCGCCCCTTCTAATCAAATTCCTTTCACCACTACCACAACCTCTTTTAGGATAGGCTCTACCCCACTGTACAAAGTCCTCCCACCATGAACATGCCCTCTTATGGGATATAAGCCCTGCCCCTGCTGTATAAATCCCTCCCACCATGACCACACCCTCTTCTGGGTTAAGCCCCTCCCAGTCTGGTTCATATTCTCTATTTTCCTGTAGATTTCCCGCAGTTAATCAGATCTCACATTGATGAAGCTCGTCCTGTGACTCAGAGCGCAGAGGAGACAAGGTCGCATTCTCCACACTCTCATTACATTAGATCTGGAGCCGTCCGCAGGAAGAGTGACATTTATTGTCCTTGTCCGGCACTGAGCAGTTTCTGATTCTTAAAGGGTTTCACTGTAATTCTTTGCTCGGCCTAATTGACCTGAGCCGCCCCTTTAAGATTTCCGATGCTATACTTTGTGATCTAGGACTGGCAGTACACACCAACCACTGGGCCATCAAGGACTATGTGGTGGCATGTCCCTTGGCACTGCACAGACAGTAATCTATTAATCTCTGATCTTCACAACACTTTTGTGGCAGTGTATCACAGCAGACGATTTCGGAGGTCATCAGAGGAAGAGTTGTTAGAGTTCATCAGACTGGAAAAGGCTACAAAACCATCTCTAAAGAGACTGGACTCCACCAATCCACAGTCAGATACAGTGTGTACAAATTGAGGAAATTTACGACTGATTGACCAACAAAGATAACTGCAAGAGTGTATAATGATCTATGAGGTTGCAAAGGGACCCAAGGTCACCACTAAGCAACTAAAGGTCTCTGTCACATTAGCTATTGGTAATGTTTCTAAGAAGATGATTTCGGAGGTCATCAGAGGAAGAGTTGTTAGTGTTTTTCAGACTGTAAAAGGCTACAAAACCATCTCTAAAGAGTTAGGACTCCACCAATTCACAGCCAGAAATACTGTGTACAAATTGAGGAAATATATGACTGATTGACCAACGAAGATCACTCCAAGAGTGTATAATGATCTATGAGGTCGCAAAGGAACCCAAGGTCACCACTAAGCAACTAAAGGCCTCTGTCACATTAGCTAATGGTAATATTCCTGAGAAGAAGATTTTGGAGGTCATCAGAGGAAGAGTTGTTAGTGTTTTTCAGACTGTAAAAGGCTACAAAACCATCTCTAAAGAGTTAGGACTCCACCAATTCACAGTCAGAAACACTGTGTACAAATTGAGGAAATTTATGACTGATTGACCAACGAAGATCACTCCAAGAGTGTTTCATGATCTATGAGGTTGCAAAGGAACCCAAGGTCACCACTAAGCAACTAAAGGCCTCTGTCATATTAGCAAATGGTAATATTCCTGAGAAGATTTTGGAGGACCTCAGAGGAAGTTGTTAGTGTTCATCAGACTGGAAAAGGCTACAAAACAATCTCCAAAAAGTTTGGACTCCACCAATCCACAGTCAGAGACACAGTGTACAAATTAAGGAAATTTACCACTTTTATTACTGATTGACCAACAATGATCGCTCCAAGAGTGTATAATGATCTATGAGGTTACAAAGGAACCCAAGGTCACTTCTAAGCAACTAAAGTCCTTGATCACATTATCTAAAGGTAATGGTCCTGAATTCACCACCAGGAGGACAGTGAATAACAGAAGGTGTGTATGGCAGGATTCAGATGCTGAGAGCACTAGGCTCCCTTAATATAGCACTGACTACCGTCACCTCTAGCTTTTCTACTTGGCATGTTATTACTAAATGTAATTGTACACAGTAGATCTGAGTGTGGGGAAAGCATCCAAGTGTTCAGGGAGGGCAGATCACATAAGGAGGGACACACCAGAAGACTGAGGCTAGGAGACATCTTACATCTCCCAACTTCAAGGGGCTGGTATTTATGCAAAACAGCAAACAGTTTTTGGAGAGGTAATTTATGTGTTTTTGGGGCGGGGCTTAAACTGGGGTCTAAATATTGGAATGTAACTGTCACAAACTTCGCTGACTGTCATGGAGGCATCGGGTTGTGTTCAGATTACAGACTTTGACACTCCGCCTGAGAAATTTTCTGGTGTCTGGGATCAACATAGGCAGACTCGACTATCAACCGAGTCATAAACAGCCTAGCAAGTCAATCTCTGCTAGTCTGCTTGTTTGTCTCCTTTGATTACATGTTGTGTGGAAGCCAATCACATCTGTTCCCCTCCTATTTATGCTGGCTGAATCCTTCCACCTATGCCAGCTATAGTTTATCTTAGTTGGTGTCACAATTCCCATGTGCAGAACATTCTGTATGGTTCTGCTATGCTCTCCTGCAGAGCCGGTATATGTTGCTTATAGTGCAGAGCATTTTGCAGGATGAATGCTCTGGTGGTGGTTTCACAGCACTGGCTTCTATACTGGTCCTAGGAGGTGCTCTCACAGATGCTTCTTGTTCCAGGTGATTGCTCTGCTTCATTAGGGAGCATATTAGCTCAGGACGCTGCCAGTCGCACTTCCTAGTTACAGTAGTGCTGTTGGCTCCCATGGTGCTTAGTGTTCAGAGCTTGGCCTCTCAACTCCGGACTGTTGTTGACCTGTTTTTGCCTGTATCCCTCTGTTTCTGTTGTGACTTCCTGGCTTCTGACCTCGGACTTTCCCCTGACCATGTTCCCGCCTGCTCCCTGTTTCTTGCATGTGCTCTCCTAGAACCCTGACCTTCGGCTTGTATTTTGACCTAGTCTGTCTGCCTCCCCTGCCCCCGTGTACTGTCGTGCTCTCCTGATTTATGACCTCGGCCTCTCTAACTACCTCTCTATTTACTGCATGCAAGTAGTGTCTAGCGCCACCTAGTGACAGTCGTCACAGTTGGTCTGGTGTGGTGCTCCAGAATATCTGGTGGAAGTAGTGCTTATTGTTTGTTGTCTTTTGTCGCTTCCTTCCTGCTCTTGCTTTCCTCCTCAATCTCTTATTGTCCTATCCTGTGTGTGTGCAGTGTGTCATGGTTTTGGTTTTCCCTTGTCTGTCTTTATCTGTTTCATCCTTCCCTGGTGGCAGGGGAGGAATCAGATTAGGTCTGGTCAGGAACCGGACTCAGGGGTCTCCACCATTAGGGATATCGTTAAAAAAAATCCCCCTGCATTGTGAATGCAGAATTTCTGATCTTTGCAAGAAGCAGCTCAAACAGAGATGAAATAAGCCTGGAATGCAGAAGATAAAATAATGAGTTGTCGGTGCGTGGCTCGGAGAGTGTGCGGCTAATGACGGCAGAATCCCGGGGGCCGCAGACACAACATGGCCCCGAAGCCCCCAAAGGCCTCATTTATCTCTCATCGCAAGATTCAAACAGAAGGTTCAGAGGAGAGAAGACGGCGGCTCATTAGCAGCGATCTCCGCTTCCACCGACGCCGCTGACGTCTTATATTTAGTATCTGGGACCCCCAAGAGATGGCGGCGGCGGCCCCCGGGAAATAAAGACCATTAAACAGTTCAGGGGCCGTCACATCTGCAGTCGCTCTGTTATAGACTCATGCCGGGCTCTAAATTCTGGGATGTGACTACAAATGTCAAAGTTACCCCTGATATGGCTATGGATTAATTTCTTACCCCTGATATGGCTATGCATTTATTTTTTTTTACCCCTGATATGGCTATGCATTTATTTTTTACCCCTGATATGGCTATGTATTTATTTTTTTACCCCTGATATGGCTATGCATATTTTTTTTTACCCCTGATAAGGCTATGCATTTATTTTTTTTTTACCCCTGATATGGCTATGCATTTATTTTTTCTACCCCTGATATGGCTATGCATATTTTTTTTTACCCCTGATATGGCTATGCATTTATTTTTTCTACCCCTGATATGGCTATGCATTTATTTTTTTTACCCCTGATATGGCTATGCATTTATTTTTTACCCCTGATATGGCTATGCATTTATTTTTTACCCCTGATATGGCTATGCATATTTTTTTTTACCCCTGATATGGCTATGCATTTATTTTTTACCCCTGATATGACTATGTATTTATTTTTTTTTTACTCCTGATATGGCTATGTATTTATTTTTACCCCTGATATGGCTATGTATTTATTTTTTTTTTACCCCTGATATGGCTATGCATTTATTTTTTTTACCCCTGATATGGCTATGTATTTATTTTTTTACCCCTGATATGGCTATGTATTTTTTTTTTACCCCTGATATGGCTATGTATTTATTTTTTACCCCTGATATGACTATGTATTTTTTTTTTTACCCCTGATAAGGCTATGTATTTATTTTTTTACCCCTGATATGGCTATGTATTTATTTTTTACCCCTGATATGACTATGTATTTATTTTTTACCCCTGATATGACTATGTATTTATTTTTTTACCCCTGATATGGCTATGTATTTTTTTTTTACCCCTGATATGGCTATGTATTTATTTTTTACCCCTGATATGGCTATGTATTTATTTTTTACCCCTGATATGACTATGTATTTATTTTTTTACCCCTGATATGGCTATGTATTTTTTTTTTACCCCTGATATGGCTATGTATTTATTTTTTACCCCTGATATGACTATGTATTTTTTTTTTTTACCCCTGATAAGGCTATGTATTTATTTTTTTACCCCTGATATGGCTATGTATTTATTTTTTACCCCTGATATGACTATGTATTTATTTTTTTTTACTCCTGATATGGCTATTTATTTTTTTACCCCTGATATGGCTATGTATTTATTTTTTTACCCCTGATATGGCTATGTATTTATTTTTTTACCCCTGATATGGCTATGTATTTATTTTTTACCCCTGATATGACTATGTATTTTTTTTTTTTACCCCTGATAAGGCTATGTATTTATTTTTTTACCCCTGATATGGCTATGCATTTATTTCTTACCCCTGATATGGCTATGTATTTATTTTTTACCCCTGATATGGCTATGTATTTATTTTTTACCCCTGATATGGCTATGTATTTATTTTTTACCCCTGATATGGCTATGTATTTATTTTTTACCCCTGATATGGCTATGTATTTATTTTTTACCCCTGATATGGCTATGTATTTATTTTTTACCCCTGATTTGACTATGTATTTATTTTTTTACCCCTGATATGGCTATGTATTTTTTTTTTACCCCTGATATGGCTATGTATTTATTTTTTACCCCTGATATGACTATGTATTTTTTTTTTTACCCCTGATAAGGCTATGTATTTATTTTTTTACCCCTGATATGGCTATGTATTTATTTTTTACCCCTGATATGACTATGTATTTATTTTTTTTTACTCCTGATATGGCTATTTATTTTTTTACCCCTGATATGGCTATGTATTTATTTTTTTACCCCTGATATGGCTATGTATTTATTTTTTTACCCCTGATATGGCTATGCATATTTCTTTCTTACCCTTGATATGGCTATGTATTTATTTTTTTACCCCTGTTATGGCTATGGGTTTTTTTTTTACCTTTGATATGGCTATGTATTTATCTTTTTACCCCTGATATGGCTATGTATTTATTTTTTTACCCCTGATATGGCTATGTATTTATTTTTTTACCCCTGATATGGCTATGTATTTGTTTTTTTATTACTATTGCTACCTAACTGCAGAACTAAGTAAACTTGTAAAAAACATTTTTTTTTTTTTACCATTTTGCTGATGTAGAGCCTGTGCAGCTTCTGCGCACAGTCGGCAATGCTGATATTTCTAGGAAGTTCAAGTGTCAAAGTCACCCCTGATATGGGTATTCACGCTTTTATACTTATTTTTCTTTCTTACTATTTGCTACTTAATTGCAGAACTATGTAAATTTGCAAAAAAAAAAAATATATTTTACCATTTTGCTGATGTAGAGCCTGTACAGCATCTGCGCACAGCCGGCAGCGCTGATGTAGAGCCTGTACAGCATCTGCGCACAGCCGGCAGCGCTGATGTAGAGCCTATACAGCATCTGCGCACAGCCGGCAGTGCTGATGATTCTATTACAGATCTTACTGGAAAATTGTTCAAGGCTCTTGATATCTTGTGATTGCTGCCGTAGCGAAAATTGTCGCTACGGCAGCTTCACATGCCCTCACCTGTCGTGTGACGTTGCTCTTGCCGGCGACCCGCCTCCTTCCTAAGGGGGCGGGTCGTGCGGCATCACAGCGACATCACACGGCAGGCGGCCAATAGAAGCAGAGGGGCGGAGATGAGCAGGATGTAAACATCCCGTCCACCTCCGTCCTTCTCATTGTAGCTGGGACGCAGGTAGGAGATGTTCCTCGCTCCTGTGGCTTCATACACAGCGATGTGCGCTGCCGCAGGAACGAGGAACAACATCGTACGGTCACGGCTGCAAAATTAATGGAAATGTTGGACCCTACACCGATCATACGATAACGACGCTTTTGCGCTCGTTAATCATATGTAAAAGGATTTACACACTACGATATCGCCTGCGACGCCGGATGTGCGCCACTTTCAATTTGACCCCACCGACATCGCACCTGCAATGTCGCAACGTGCAAAGCCCGCCTTAGGGTTATAGAGAGCAACCAGAAAGAGCTGGACATTGCGCATGGCAGATCAGAGTGTGGAGAGTTGGGAAAGCATTCACCTCTTCAAGGAGGGCAGATCCTAACAGGAGGGACATACAGCTCAAACTGTGGAGAGGGAGAAAGCAGCCGAGTCTTAAAGGAGGGCAGATTATACCAGGAGGGACATACAGCTCAAACTGTGGAGAGGGAGAAAGCAGCCGAGTCTTCAAGGAGGGCAGATTATAACAGGAGGGACATACAGCTCAAACTGTGGAGAGGGGAAAGCAGCCGAGTCTTCAAGGAGGGCAGATTATAACAGGAGGGACATACAGCTCAAACTGTGGAGAGGGGAAAGCAGCCGAGTCTTCAAGGAGGGCAGATCATAACAGGAGGGACATACAGCTTAAACTGTGGAGAGGGGGAAAGCAGCCAAGTCTTCAAGGAGGGCAGATTATAACAGGAGGGACACACAGCTCAAACTGTGGAGAGGGGAAAGCAGCCGAGTCTTCAAGGAGGGCAGATCCTAACAGGAGGGACATACAGCTTAAACTGTGGAGAGGGGGAAAGCAGCCAAGTCTTCAAGGAGGGCAGATCATAACAGGAGGGACACACAGCTCAAACTGTGGAGTGGGGGAAAGCAGCCAAGTCTTCAAGGAGGGCAGATTATAACAGGAGGGACACACAGCTCAAACTGTGGAGAGGGGGAAAGCAGCCAAGTCTTCAAGGAGGGCAGATTATAACAGGAGGGACATACAGCTCAAACTGTGGAGTGGGGGAAAGCAGCCGAGTCTTCAAGGAGGGCAGATCCTAACAGGAGGGACATACAGCTTAAACTGTGGAGAGGGGGAAAGCAGCCAAGTCTTCAAGGAGGGCAGATTATAACAGGAGGGACATACAGCTCAAACTGTGGAGAGGGGGAAAGCAGCCAAGTCTTCAAGGAGGGCAGATTATAACAGGAGGGACATACAGCTCAAACTGTGGAGTGGGGGAAAGCAGCCAAGTCTTCAAGGAGGGCAGATTATAACAGGAGGGACACACAGCTCAAACTGTGGAGAGGGGGAAAGCAGCCAAGTCTTCAAGGAGGGCAGATTATAACAGGAGGGACATACAGCTCAAACTGTGGAGTGGGGGAAAGCAGCCAAGTCTTCAAGGAGGGCAGATTATAACAGGAGGGACACACAGCTCAAACTGTGGAGAGGGGGAAAGCAGCCAAGTCTTCAAGGAGGGCAGATTATACCAGGAGAGACACACAGCTCAAACTGTGGAGAGGGGAAAGCAGCCAAGTCTTCAAGGAGGGCAGATTATACCAGGAGAGACACACAGCTCAAACTGTGGAGAGGGGAAAGCAGCCAAGTCTTCAAGGAGGGCAGATCATAACAGGAGGGATACACAGCTCAAACTGTGGAGAGGGGGAAAGCAGCCAAGTCTTCAAGGAGGGCAGATTATAACAGGAGGGACACACAGCTCAAACTGTGGAGAGGGGAAAGCAGCCAAGTCTTCAAGGAGGGCGGATCATAACAGGAGGGACACACAGCTCAAACTGTGGAGTGGGGGAAAGCAGCCAAGTCTTCAAGGAGGGCAGATCGAAAAATAACAGGAGTTACATACAGCTCAAACTGTGGAGAGGGAGAAAGCAGCCAAGTCTTCAAGGAGGGCAGATTATAACACAAGGGACACACAGCTCAAACTGTGGAGAGGGAGAAAGCAGCCAAGTCTTCAAGGAGGGCAGATTATAACAGGAGGGACATACAGCTCAAACTGTGGAGAGGGAGAAAGCAGCCAAGTCTTCAAGGAGGGCAGATTATAACAGGAGGGACATACAGCTCAAACTGTGGAGAGGGGAAAGCAGCCAAGTCTTCAAGGAGGGCAGATTATAACAGGAGGGACATACAGCTCAAACTGTGGAGAGGGAGAAAGCAGCCAAGTCTTCAAGGAGGGCAGATTATAACAGGAGGGACACACAGCTCAAACTGTGGAGAGGGAGAAAGCAGCCAAGTCTTCAAGGAGGGCAGATTATAACACAAGGGACACACAGCTCAAACTGTGGAGAGGGGGAAAGCAGCCAAGTCTTCAAGGAGGGCAGATTATAACACAAGGGACACACAGCTCAAACTGTGGAGAGGGGGAAAGCAGCCAAGTCTTCAAGGAGGGCAGATTATAACACAAGGGACACACAGCTCAAACTGTGGAGAGGGAGAAAGCAGCCAAGTCTTCAAGGAGGGCAGATTATAACACAAGGGACACACAGCTCAAACTGTGGAGAAGGGGAAAGCAGCCAAGTCTTCAAGGAGGGCAGATTATAACAGGAGGGACATACAGCTCAAACTGTGGAGAGGGGAAAGCAGCCAAGTCTTCAAGGAGGGCAGATTATAACAGGAGGGACATACAGCTCAAACTGTGGAGAGGGGGAAAGCAGCCAAGTCTTCAAGGAGGGCAGATTATAACAGGAGGGATACACAGCTCAAACTGTGGAGAGGGAGAAAGCAGCCAAGTCTTCAAGGAGGGCAGATTATAACACAAGGGACACACAACTCAAACTGTGGAGAGGGGGAAAGCAGCCAAGTCTTCAAGGAGGGCAGATTATAACAGGAGGGACACACAGCTCAAACTGTGGAGAGGGAGAAAGCAGGCAAGTCTTCAAGGAGGGCAGATTATAACACAAGGGACACACAGCTCAAACTGTGGAGAGGGGGAAAGCAGCCAAGTCTTCAAGGAGGGCAGATTATAACAGGAGGGACACACAGCTCAAACTGTGGAGAGGGAGAAAGCAGGCAAGTCTTCAAGGAGGGCAGATTATAACAGGAGGGATACACAGCTCAAACTGTGGAGAGGGAGAAAGCAGGCAAGTCTTCAAGGAGGGCAGATTATAACAGGAGGGACACACAGCTCAAACTGTGGAGAGGGGGAAAGCAGGCAAGTCTTCAAGGAGGGCAGATCATAACAGGAGGGACACACAGCTCAAACTGTGGAGAGGGAGAAAGCAGGCAAGTCTTCAAGGAGGGCAGATTATAACAGGAGGGACACACAGCTCAAACTGTGTAGAGGGAGAAAGCAGGCAAGTCTTCAAGGAGGGCAGATTATAACAGGAGGGACACACAGCTCAAACTGTGGAGAGGGAGAAAGCAGGCAAGTCTTCAAGGAGGGCAGATTATACCAGGAGGGACAAACAGCTCAAACTGTGGAAAAGGGGAAAGCAGCCAAGTCTTCAAGGAGGGCAGATTATAACAGGAGGGATACACAGCTCAAACTGTGGAGAGGGGAAAGCAGCCAAGTCTTCAAGGAGGGCAGATCATAACAGGAGGGACACACAGCTCAAACTGTGGAGAGGGGAAAGCAGCCAAGTCTTCAAGGAGGGCAGATTATAACAGGAGGGACATACAGCTCAAACTGTGGAGAAGGGGAAAGCAGGCAAGTCTTCAAGGAGGGCAGATCATAACAGGAGGGACACACAGCTCAAACTGTGGAGAGGGAGAAAGCAGCCAAGTCTTCAAGGAGGGCAGATTATAACAGGAGGGACATACAGCTCAAACTGTGGAGAGGGGGAAAGCAGGCAAGTCTTCAAGGAGGGCAGATTATAACAGGAGGGATACACAGCTCAAACTGTGGAGAGGGAGAAAGCAGGCAAGTCTTCAAGGAGGGCAGATTATAACAGGAGGGATACACAGCTCAAACTGTGGAGAGGGGAAAGCAGCCAAGTCTTTAAGGAGGGCAGATTATACCAGGAGAGACACACAGCTCAAACTGTGGAGAGGGAGAAAGCAGGCAAGTCTTCAAGGAGGGCAGATTATAACACAAGGGACACACAGCTCAAACTGTGGAGAGGGGGAAAGCAGCCAAGTCTTCAAGGAGGGCAGATCATAACAGGAGGGACATACAGCTCAAACTGTGGAGAGGGAGAAAGCAGGCAAGTCTTCAAGGAGGGCAGATTATAACAGGAGGGACACACAGCTCAAACTGTGGAGAGGGAGAAAGCAGGCAAGTCTTCAAGGAGGGTAGATTATAACAGGAGGGACATACAGCTCAAACTGTGGAGAGGGAGAAAGCAGGCAAGTCTTCAAGGAGGGCAGATTATAACAGGAGGGATACACAGCTCAAACTGTGGAGAGGGAGAAAGCAGGCAAGTCTTCAAGGAGGGCAGATTATAACACAAGGGACACACAGCTCAAACTGTGGAGAGGGGGAAAGCAGCCAAGTCTTCAAGGAGGGCAGATCATAACAGGAGGGACACACAGCTCAAACTGTGGAGAGGGAGAAAGCAGCCAAGTCTTCAAGGAGGGCAGATTATAACAGGAGGGACATACAGCTCAAACTGTGGAGAGGGAGAAAGCAGCCAAGTCTTCAAGGAGGGCAGATTATAACAGGAGGGACATACAGCTCAAACTGTGGAGAGGGGAAAGCAGCCAAGTCTTTAAGGAGGGCAGATTATACCAGGAGAGACACACAGCTCAAACTGTGGAGAGGGAGAAAGCAGGCAAGTCTTCAAGGAGGGCAGATTATAACACAAGGGACACACAGCTCAAACTGTGGAGAAGGGGAAAGCAGCCAAGTCTTTAAGGAGGGCAGATCATAACAGGAGGGACATACAGCTCAAACTGTGGAGAGGGAGAAAGCAGCCAAGTCTTCAAGGAGGGCAGATTATAACAGGAGGGACATACAGCTCAAACTGTGGAGAGGGAGAAAGCAGCCAAGTCTTCAAGGAGGGCAGATTATAACAGGAGGGATACACAGCTCAAACTGTGGAGAGGGGAAAGCAGCCAAGTCTTTAAGGAGGGCAGATTATACCAGGAGAGACACACAGCTCAAACTGTGGAGAGGGAGAAAGCAGGCAAGTCTTCAAGGAGGGCAGATTATAACACAAGGGACATACAGCTCAAACTGTGGAGAGGGGGAAAGCAGACAAGTCTTCAAGGAGGGCAGATCATAACAGGAGGGACATACAGCTCAAACTGTGGAGAGGGAGAAAGCAGGCAAGTCTTCAAGGAGGGCAGATTATAACACAAGGGACACACAGCTCAAACTGTGGAGAGGGAGAAAGCAGGCAAGTCTTCAAGGAGGGCAGATTATAACACAAGGGATACACAGCTCAAACTGTGGAGAGGGGGAAAGCAGCCAAGTCTTCAAGGAGGGCAGATCATAACAGGAGGGACACACAGCTCAAACTGTGGAGAGGGAGAAAGCAGGCAAGTCTTCAAGGAGGGCAGATTATAACAGGAGGGACACACAGCTCAAACTGTGGAGAGGGAGAAAGCAGGCAAGTCTTCAAGGAGGGCAGATTATAACAGGAGGGACACACAGCTCAAACTGTGGAGAGGGAGAAAGCAGCCAAGTCTTCAAGGAGGGCAGATTATAACACAAGGGATACACAGCTCAAACTGTGGAGAGGGAGAAAGCAGCCAAGTCTTCAAGGAGGGCAGATTATAACAGGAGGGACATACAGCTCAAACTGTGGAGAGGGAGAAAGCAGCCGAGTCTTCAAGGAGGGCAGATCCTAACAGGAGGGACATACAGCTTAAACTGTGGAGAGGGAGAAAGCAGGCAAGTCTTCAAGGAGGGCAGATTATAACAGGAGGGACACACAGCTCAAACTGTGGAGAGGGAGAAAGCAGCCGAGTCTTCAAGGAGGGCAGATTATAACAGGAGGGACATACAGCTCAAACTGTGGAGAGGGAGAAAGCAGCCAAGTCTTCAAGGAGGGCAGATTATAACAGTAACAAAAAACATATGAGACTCGGAGGAGGTGGTGAACTGTATATCAGGAGTCTGAAAATGAATGAAAATAGAAAATACAAAAAAAACTTACTCCCACAATATCAAACAAAATGGATTAAATGATGGTAATGACCTTGGTATGAAGCAAATGCCAATTATTTACGCAGCCAGCACTGGTGCCAGGGAACCACTGGAAATAACTGGACAACACCACCCACAATTTCCTTATTATTTGGTTACATTTGGCATCGGCACGTGATGTCTCTTCAACTATCTTTAGGTTTGGGGTTGCCCATCTGTCACATTATAATACATGGGCACCCCCTCCCCCACCACCAGGGACATTCTGCTTGGGTATGTGTGCACATGCCATGCTCTGCACGGGCATCCCCTACCCCACCAGGGACATTCTGCTTGGGTAGTGTGCACATGCTATGCTCTGCATAGGTATCCCCTCCCCACCAGGGACATTCTGCTTGGGTTTGTGTGCACATGCCATGCTCTGCATAGGTATCCCCTCCCCACCAGGGACATTCTGCTTGGGTATGTGTGCACATGCCATGCTCTGCACGGGCATCCCTTCCCCCCACCAGGGACATTCTGCTTGGGTTTGTGTGCACATGCCATGCTCTGCATAGGTATCCCCTCCCCACCAGGGACATTCTGCTTGGGTATGTGTGCACATGCCATGCTCTGCACGGGCATCCCTTCCCCCCACCAGGGACATTCTGCTTGGGTATGTGTGCACATGCCATGCTCTGCACGGGCATCCCCTCCCCCACCAGGGACATTCTGCTTGGGTGTGTGTGCACATGCCATGCTCTGAATAGGTATCCCCTCCCCACCAGGGACATTCTGCTTGGGTATGTGTGCACATGCCATGCTCTGCATAGGTATCCCCTCCCCACCAGGGACATTCTGCTTGGGTATGTGTGCACAGCTGGACTCATTGGTCTCAATTTAGACAGTTAAGCCTCTAATTGATGAGATCTCTAGTGGCAGGATCCTCATTATCCTCTGGATGATGGGCTTCATGGTCTGCGTGCCCGAAGCGAGACGCCAGCTCCGATGCACCTAGCATCCATATACCCTGCCTCTTATATGACCCGACAAATGGAGACTTTTGCATTGAGAAAGAAGAGCAAACAGCACAGAGTATTTCAGGAAAGAAGAGTGCGGAGTAAGCGTGCTGCTCTTCTTCAGCAGCACAGAGTGTTTCAGCAGTAGATCTGTTTCCTAGAATGCCAGGGTGCAGAGCAGAGTGTGTGCGATGTTCCCCCTGCGCCCAATAACAGAGGTTAATGTCTCGGTGCCGGGTCTTTTCTTGCCGGTTTTCTCCTCCTCATTGTTGTGTTTTGTGAAGAATCCACGGGAGATAATTCACTGAGGACGCGACTGTTATTTCATCCTCTCCCCGAGGGCTCCAGGCGCTTAATGAGCGGATTCATCACATGTATAGCTCTCTGGAAGGATCGTGCGGCTCCGGAGTGTCCGGGAGTATTATAGCAGTTATATTCCTGTACATAGGGGCGGTATTATAGTAGTTATATTCTTGTACATAGGGGCAGTATTATAGTAGTTATATTCCTGTACATAGGGGCGGTATTATAGTAGTTATATTCTTGTACATAGGGGGCAGTATTATAGTAGTTATATTCTTGTACACAGGGGCAGTATTATAGTAGTTATATTTTTGTACATAGGGGGCAGTATTATAGTAGATATATTCCTGTACATAGGGGCAGTATTATAGTAGTTATATTCTTGTACATAGGGGGCAGTATTATAGTAGTTATATTCCTGTACATAGGGAGCAGTATTATAGTAGTTATATTCTTGTACATAGGGGGCAGTATTATAGTAGTTATATTCTTGTACATAGGGGCAGTATTATAGTAGTTATATTCTTGTACATAGGGGCAGTATTATAGTAGTTATATTCCTGTACATAGGGGCAGTATTATAGTAGTTATATTCTTGTACATAGGGGGCAGTATTATAGTAGTTATATTCCTGTACATAGGGGCAGTATTATAGTAGTTATACTCTTGTACATAGGGGGCAGTATTATAGTAGTTATATTCCTGTACATAGGGGCGGTATTATAGTAGTTATATTCTTGTACATAGGGGGCAGTATTATAGTAGTTATATTCTTGTACATAGGGGCAGTATTATAGTAGTTATATTCTTGTACATAGGGGGCAGTATTATAGTAGATATATTCCTGTACATAGGGGCAGTATTATAGTAGTTATATTCTTGTACATAGGGGGCAGTATTATAGTAGTCATATTCCTGTACATAGGGGCAGTATTATAGTAGTTATATTCTTGTACATAGGGGGCAGTATTATAGTAGATATATTCCTGTACATAGGGGCAGTATTATAGTAGTTATATTCTTGTACATAGGGGGCAGTATTATAGTAGTCATATTCCTGTACATAGGGGCAGTATTATAGTAGTTATATTCTTGTACATAGGGTGCAGTATTATAGTAGATATATTCCTGTACATAGGGGCAGTATTATAGTAGTTATATTCTTGTACATAGGGAGCAGTATTATAGTAGTTATATTCTTGTACATAGGGGGCAGTATTATAGTAGTTATATTCTTGTACATAGGGGCAGTATTATAGTAGTTATATTCTTGTACATAGGGGCAGTATTATAGTAGTTATATTCCTGTACATAGGGGCAGTATTATAGTAGTTATATTCTTGTACATAGGGGGCAGTATTATAGTAGTTATATTCCTGTACATAGGGGCAGTATTATAGTAGTTATATTCTTGAATATAGGGGCAGTATTATAGTAGTTATATTCATGTACATAGGGAGCAGTATTATAGTAGTTATATTCTTGTACATAGGAGCAGTATTATAGTAGTTATATTCTTGTACATAGGGGGCAGTATTATAGTAGTTATATTCTTGTATATAGGGGGCAGTATTATAGTAGTTATATTCTTGTACATAGGGGGCAGTATTATAGTAGTTATATTCTTGTACATAGGAGCAGTATTATAGTAGTTATATTCTTTTACATAGGAGCAGTATTATAGTAGTTATATTCTTATACATAGGGGGCAGTATTATAGTAGTTATATTCTTGTATATAGGAGCAGTATTATAGTAGTTATATTCTTGTACATAGGGGCAGTATTATAGTAGTTATATTCTTGTATATAGGAGCAGTATTATAGTAGTTATATTCTTGTACATAGGGAGCAGTATTATAGTAGTTATATTCTTGTACATAGGAGCAGTATTATAGTAGTTATATTCTTGTACATAGGGGCAGTATTATAGTAGTTATATTCTTGTACATAGGGGCAGTATTATAGTAGTTATATTATTGTACATAGGGGGCAGTATTATAGTAGTTATATTCTTGTACATAGGGGCAGTATTATAGTAGTTATATTCTTGAATATAGGGGCAGTATTATAGTAGTTATATTCATGTACATAGGGGGCAGTATTATAGTAGTTATATTCTTGTATATAGGGGCAGTATTATAGTAGTTATATTCTTGTACATAGGGGGCAGTATTATAGTAGTTATATTCTTGTATATAGGGGCAGTATTATAGTAGTTATATTCTTGTATATAGGGGCAGTATTATAGTAGTTATATTCCTGTATATAGGGGCAGTATTATAGTAGTTATATTCTTGTACATAGGGGACAGTATTATAGTAGTTATATTCCTGTACATAGGGGCAGTATTATAGTAGTTATATTCTTGTATATAGGGGCAGTATTATAGTAGTTATATTCTTGTACATAGGGGACAGTATTATAGTAGTTATATTCTTGTACATAGGGGCAGTATTATAGTAGTTATATTCTTATACATAGGGGCAGTATTATAGTAGTTATATTCTTGTATATAGGGGCAGTATTATAGTAGTTATATTCTTGTACATAGGGGACAGTATTATAGTAGTTATATTCTTGTACATAGGGAGCAGTATTATAGTAGTTATATTCTTGTACATAGGGGGCAGTATTATAGTAGTTATATTCTTGTACATAGGGGCAGTATTATAGTAGTTATATTCTTGTACATAGGGGGCAGTATTATAGTAGTTATATTCTTGTACATAGGGGACAGTATTATAGTAGTTAAATTCTTGTACATAGGGAGCAGTATTATAGTAGTTATATTCCTGTACATAGGGGGCAGTATTATAGTAGTTATATTCCTGTACATAGGGGGCAGTATTATAGTAGTTATATTCTTGTACATAGGGGACAGTATTATAGTAGTTATATTCTTGTACATAGGGAGCAGTATTATAGTAGTTATATTCTTGTACATAGGGGGCAGTATTATAGTAGTTATATTCTTGTACATAGGGGCAGTATTATAGTAGTTATATTCTTGTATATAGGGGCAGTATTATAGTAGTTATATTCTTGTATATAGGGGCAGTATTATAGTAGTTATATTCTTGTACATAGGGGCAGTATTATAGTAGTTATATTGCTGTACATAGGGGCAGTATTATAGTGGTTATATTCTTGTACATAGGGGCAGTATTATAGTAGTTATATTCTTGTATATAGGGGCAGTATTATAGTAGTTATATTCCTGTACATAGGAGCAGTATTATAGTAGTTATATTCCTGTACATAGGGGCAGTATTATAGTAGTTATATTCTTGTACATAGGGGGCAGTATTATAGTAGTTATATTCCTGTACATAGGGGCAGTATTATAGTAGTTATATTCTTGTATATAGGGGCAGTATTATAGTAGTTATATTCTTGTACATAGGGGCAGTATTATAGTAGTTATATTCCTGTACATAGGGGCAGTATTATAGTAGTTATATTCTTGTATATAGGGGCAGTATTATAGTAGTTATATTCCTGTACATAGGAGCAGTATTATAGTAGTTATATTCCTGTACATAGGGGCAGTATTATAGTAGTTATATTCTTGTACATAGGGGCAGTATTATAGTAGTTATATTCTTGTAGATAAGGGGCAGTATTATATTAGTTATATTCTTGTATATAGGGGGCAGTATTATAGTATATTATATTCTTGTACATAGGGGCAGTATTATATTAGTTATATTCTTGTACATAGGGGACAGTATTATAGTAGTTATATTCTTGTAGATAAGGGGCAGTATTATATTAGTTATATTCTTGTATATAGGGGGCAGTATTATAGTATATTATATTCTTGTACATAGGGGCAGTATTATAGTAGTTATATTCTTGTACATAGGGGACAGTATTATAGTAGTTATATTCCTGTACATAGGGGCAGTATTATAGTAGTTATATTCTTGTATATAGGGGCAGTATTATAGTAGTTATATTCTTGTACATAGGGGACAGTATTATAGTAGTTATATTCTTGTACATAGGGGCAGTATTATAGTAGTTATATTCTTGTACATAGGGGCAGTATTATAGTAGTTATATTCTTGTATATAGGGGCAGTATTATAGTAGTTATATTCTTGTACATAGGGGACAGTATTATAGTAGTTATATTCTTGTACATAGGGAGCAGTATTATAGTAGTTATATTCTTGTACATAAGGGGCAGTATTATAGTAGTTATATTCCTGTACATAGGGGGCAGTATTATAGTAGTTATATTCTTGTACATAGGGGACAGTATTATAGTAGTTATATTCTTGTACATAGGGAGCAGTATTATAGTAGTTATATTCTTGTACATAGGGGGCAGTATTATAGTAGTTATATTCTTGTACATAGGGGCAGTATTATAGTAGTTATATTCTTGTATATAGGGGCAGTATTATAGTAGTTATATTCTTGTACATAGGGGCAGTATTATAGTAGTTATATTGCTGTACATAGGGGCAGTATTATAGTAGTTATATTCTTGTACATAGGGGCAGTATTATAGTAGTTATATTCTTGTACATAGGGGCAGTATTATAGTAGTTATATTCTTGTACATAGGGAGCAGTATTATAGTAGTTATATTCTTGTATATAGGGGCAGTATTATAGTAGTTATATTCTTGTACATAGGGAGCAGTATTATAGTAGTTATATTCTTGTACATAGGAGCAGTATTATAGTAGTTATATTCTTGTACATAGGGAGCAGTATTATAGTAGTTATATTCTTGTACATAGGGGCAGTATTATAGTAGTTATATTCTTGTACATAGGGGCAGTATTATAGTAGTTATATTCTTGTACATAGGGAGCAGTATTATAGTAGTTATATTCTTGTACATAGGGGGCAGTATTATAGTAGTTATATTCTTGTACATAGGGGGCAGTATTATAGTAGTTATATTCTTGTATATAGGGGGAAGTATTATAGTAGTTATATTCTTGTACATAGGAGCAGTATTATAGTAGTTATATTCTTATACATAGGGGGCAGTATTATAGTAGTTATATTCTTGTATATAGGAGCAGTATTATAGTAGTTATATTCTTGTATATAGGGGCAGTATTATAGTAGTTATATTCCTGTACATAGGAGCAGTATTATAGTAGTTATATTCCTGTACATAGGGGCAGTATTATAGTAGTTATATTCTTGTACATAGGGGGCAGTATTATAGTAGTTATATTCCTGTACATAGGGGCAGTATTATAGTAGTTATATTCTTGTATATAGGGGCAGTATTATAGTAGTTATATTCTTGTACATAGGGGCAGTATTATAGTAGTTATATTCCTGTACATAGGGGCAGTATTATAGTAGTTATATTCTTGTATATAGGGGCAGTATTATAGTAGTTATATTCCTGTACATAGGAGCAGTATTATAGTAGTTATATTCCTGTACATAGGGGCAGTATTATAGTAGTTATATTCTTGTACATAGGGGCAGTATTATAGTAGTTATATTCTTGTAGATAAGGGGCAGTATTATATTAGTTATATTCTTGTATATAGGGGGCAGTATTATAGTATATTATATTCTTGTACATAGGGGCAGTATTATATTAGTTATATTCTTGTACATAGGGGACAGTATTATAGTAGTTATATTCTTGTAGATAAGGGGCAGTATTATATTAGTTATATTCTTGTATATAGGGGGCAGTATTATAGTATATTATATTCTTGTACATAGGGGCAGTATTATAGTAGTTATATTCTTGTACATAGGGGACAGTATTATAGTAGTTATATTCCTGTACATAGGGGCAGTATTATAGTAGTTATATTCTTGTATATAGGGGCAGTATTATAGTAGTTATATTCTTGTACATAGGGGACAGTATTATAGTAGTTATATTCTTGTACATAGGGGCAGTATTATAGTAGTTATATTCTTGTACATAGGGGCAGTATTATAGTAGTTATATTCTTGTATATAGGGGCAGTATTATAGTAGTTATATTCTTGTACATAGGGGACAGTATTATAGTAGTTATATTCTTGTACATAGGGAGCAGTATTATAGTAGTTATATTCTTGTACATAAGGGGCAGTATTATAGTAGTTATATTCCTGTACATAGGGGGCAGTATTATAGTAGTTATATTCTTGTACATAGGGGACAGTATTATAGTAGTTATATTCTTGTACATAGGGAGCAGTATTATAGTAGTTATATTCTTGTACATAGGGGGCAGTATTATAGTAGTTATATTCTTGTACATAGGGGCAGTATTATAGTAGTTATATTCTTGTATATAGGGGCAGTATTATAGTAGTTATATTCTTGTACATAGGGGCAGTATTATAGTAGTTATATTGCTGTACATAGGGGCAGTATTATAGTAGTTATATTCTTGTACATAGGGGCAGTATTATAGTAGTTATATTCTTGTACATAGGGGCAGTATTATAGTAGTTATATTCTTGTACATAGGGAGCAGTATTATAGTAGTTATATTCTTGTATATAGGGGCAGTATTATAGTAGTTATATTCTTGTACATAGGGAGCAGTATTATAGTAGTTATATTCTTGTACATAGGAGCAGTATTATAGTAGTTATATTCTTGTACATAGGGAGCAGTATTATAGTAGTTATATTCTTGTACATAGGGGCAGTATTATAGTAGTTATATTCTTGTACATAGGGGCAGTATTATAGTAGTTATATTCTTGTACATAGGGAGCAGTATTATAGTAGTTATATTCTTGTACATAGGGGGCAGTATTATAGTAGTTATATTCTTGTACATAGGGGGCAGTATTATAGTAGTTATATTCTTGTATATAGGGGGAAGTATTATAGTAGTTATATTCTTGTACATAGGAGCAGTATTATAGTAGTTATATTCTTATACATAGGGGGCAGTATTATAGTAGTTATATTCTTGTATATAGGAGCAGTATTATAGTAGTTATATTCTTGTACATAGGGGCAGTATTATAGTAGTTATATTCTTGTATTTAGGAGCAGTATTATAGTAGTTATATTCCTGTACATAGGGGCAGTATTATAGTAGTTATATTCTTGTACATAGGGGGCAGTATTATAGTAGTTATATTCTTGTACATAGGGGCAGTATTATAGTAGTTATATTCTTGTACATAGGGGCAGTATTATAGTAGTTATATTCTTGTACATAGGGGGCAGTATTATAGCAGTTATATTCCTGTACATAGGGGACAGTATTATAGCAGTTATATTCTTGTATATAGGGGCAGTATTATAGTAGTTATATTCCTGTACATAGGGGCAGTATTATAGTAGTTATATTCTTGTACATAGGGGCAGTATTATAGTAGTTATATTCTTGTACATAGGGGCAGTATTATAGTAGTTATATTCTTGTACATAGGGGGCAGTATTATAGCAGTTATATTCCTGTACATAGGGGACAGTATTATAGCAGTTATATTCTTGTACATAGGGTGCAGTATTATAGTAGATATATTCCTGTACATAGGGGCAGTATTATAGTAGTTATATTCTTGTATATAGGGGCAGTATTATAGTAGTTATATTCTTGTACATAGGGGACAGTATTATAGTAGTTATATTCTTGTACATAGGGAGCAGTATTATAGTAGTTATATTCTTGTACATAGGGGGCAGTATTATAGTAGTTATATTCTTGTACATAGGGGCAGTATTATAGTAGTTATATTCTTGTACATAGGGGGCAGTATTATAGTAGTTATATTCTTGTACATAGGGGACAGTATTATAGTAGTTAAATTCTTGTACATAGGGAGCAGTATTATAGTAGTTATATTCCTGTACATAGGGGGCAGTATTATAGTAGTTATATTCCTGTACATAGGGGGCAGTATTATAGTAGTTATATTCTTGTACATAGGGGACAGTATTATAGTAGTTATATTCTTGTACATAGGGAGCAGTATTATAGTAGTTATATTCTTGTACATAGGGGGCAGTATTATAGTAGTTATATTCTTGTACATAGGGGCAGTATTATAGTAGTTATATTCTTGTATATAGGGGCAGTATTATAGTAGTTATATTCTTGTATATAGGGGCAGTATTATAGTAGTTATATTCTTGTACATAGGGGCAGTATTATAGTAGTTATATTGCTGTACATAGGGGCAGTATTATAGTGGTTATATTCTTGTACATAGGGGCAGTATTATAGTAGTTATATTCTTGTATATAGGGGCAGTATTATAGTAGTTATATTCCTGTACATAGGAGCAGTATTATAGTAGTTATATTCCTGTACATAGGGGCAGTATTATAGTAGTTATATTCTTGTACATAGGGGGCAGTATTATAGTAGTTATATTCCTGTACATAGGGGCAGTATTATAGTAGTTATATTCTTGTATATAGGGGCAGTATTATAGTAGTTATATTCTTGTACATAGGGGCAGTATTATAGTAGTTATATTCCTGTACATAGGGGCAGTATTATAGTAGTTATATTCTTGTATATAGGGGCAGTATTATAGTAGTTATATTCCTGTACATAGGAGCAGTATTATAGTAGTTATATTCCTGTACATAGGGGCAGTATTATAGTAGTTATATTCTTGTACATAGGGGCAGTATTATAGTAGTTATATTCTTGTAGATAAGGGGCAGTATTATATTAGTTATATTCTTGTATATAGGGGGCAGTATTATAGTATATTATATTCTTGTACATAGGGGCAGTATTATATTAGTTATATTCTTGTACATAGGGGACAGTATTATAGTAGTTATATTCTTGTAGATAAGGGGCAGTATTATATTAGTTATATTCTTGTATATAGGGGGCAGTATTATAGTATATTATATTCTTGTACATAGGGGCAGTATTATAGTAGTTATATTCTTGTACATAGGGGACAGTATTATAGTAGTTATATTCCTGTACATAGGGGCAGTATTATAGTAGTTATATTCTTGTATATAGGGGCAGTATTATAGTAGTTATATTCTTGTACATAGGGGACAGTATTATAGTAGTTATATTCTTGTACATAGGGGCAGTATTATAGTAGTTATATTCTTGTACATAGGGGCAGTATTATAGTAGTTATATTCTTGTATATAGGGGCAGTATTATAGTAGTTATATTCTTGTACATAGGGGACAGTATTATAGTAGTTATATTCTTGTACATAGGGAGCAGTATTATAGTAGTTATATTCTTGTACATAAGGGGCAGTATTATAGTAGTTATATTCCTGTACATAGGGGGCAGTATTATAGTAGTTATATTCTTGTACATAGGGGACAGTATTATAGTAGTTATATTCTTGTACATAGGGAGCAGTATTATAGTAGTTATATTCTTGTACATAGGGGGCAGTATTATAGTAGTTATATTCTTGTACATAGGGGCAGTATTATAGTAGTTATATTCTTGTATATAGGGGCAGTATTATAGTAGTTATATTCTTGTACATAGGGGCAGTATTATAGTAGTTATATTGCTGTACATAGGGGCAGTATTATAGTAGTTATATTCTTGTACATAGGGGCAGTATTATAGTAGTTATATTCTTGTACATAGGGGCAGTATTATAGTAGTTATATTCTTGTACATAGGGAGCAGTATTATAGTAGTTATATTCTTGTATATAGGGGGCAGTATTATAGTAGTTATATTCTTGTACATAGGGAGCAGTATTATAGTAGTTATATTCTTGTACATAGGAGCAGTATTATAGTAGTTATATTCTTGTACATAGGGAGCAGTATTATAGTAGTTATATTCTTGTACATAGGGGCAGTATTATAGTAGTTATATTCTTGTACATAGGGGCAGTATTATAGTAGTTATATTCTTGTACATAGGGAGCAGTATTATAGTAGTTATATTCTTGTACATAGGGGGCAGTATTATAGTAGTTATATTCTTGTACATAGGGGGCAGTATTATAGTAGTTATATTCTTGTATATAGGGGGAAGTATTATAGTAGTTATATTCTTGTACATAGGAGCAGTATTATAGTAGTTATATTCTTATACATAGGGGGCAGTATTATAGTAGTTATATTCTTGTATATAGGAGCAGTATTATAGTAGTTATATTCTTGTATATAGGGGCAGTATTATAGTAGTTATATTCCTGTACATAGGAGCAGTATTATAGTAGTTATATTCCTGTACATAGGGGCAGTATTATAGTAGTTATATTCTTGTACATAGGGGGCAGTATTATAGTAGTTATATTCCTGTACATAGGGGCAGTATTATAGTAGTTATATTCTTGTATATAGGGGCAGTATTATAGTAGTTATATTCTTGTACATAGGGGCAGTATTATAGTAGTTATATTCCTGTACATAGGGGCAGTATTATAGTAGTTATATTCTTGTATATAGGGGCAGTATTATAGTAGTTATATTCCTGTACATAGGAGCAGTATTATAGTAGTTATATTCCTGTACATAGGGGCAGTATTATAGTAGTTATATTCTTGTACATAGGGGCAGTATTATAGTAGTTATATTCTTGTAGATAAGGGGCAGTATTATATTAGTTATATTCTTGTATATAGGGGGCAGTATTATAGTATATTATATTCTTGTACATAGGGGCAGTATTATATTAGTTATATTCTTGTACATAGGGGACAGTATTATAGTAGTTATATTCTTGTAGATAAGGGGCAGTATTATATTAGTTATATTCTTGTATATAGGGGGCAGTATTATAGTATATTATATTCTTGTACATAGGGGCAGTATTATAGTAGTTATATTCTTGTACATAGGGGCAGTATTATAGTAGTTATATTCTTGTACATAGGGGCAGTATTATAGTATATTATATTCTTGTACATAGGGGCAGTATTATAGTAGTTATATTCTTGTACATAGGGGACAGTATTATAGTAGTTATATTCTTGTACATAGGGGCAGTATTATAGTAGTTATATTCCTGTACATAGGGGCAGTATTATAGTAGTTATATTTTTGTACATAGGAGCAGTATTATAGTAGTTATATTCTTGTACATAGGGGCAGTATTATAGTAGTTATATTCTTGTACATAGGGGCAGTATTATAGTAGTTATATTCTTGTACATAGGAGCAGTATTATAGTAGTTATATTCTTGTACATAGGGGCAGTATTATAGTAGTTATATTCTTGTACATAGGAGCAGTATTATAGTAGTTATATTCTTGTATATAGGGGCAGTATTATAGTAGTTATATTCTTGTACATAGGGGCAGTATTATAGTAGTTATATTCTTGTACATAGGGGCAGTATTATAGTAGTTATATTCTTGTACATAGGGGCAGTATTATAGTAGTTATATTCTTGTACATAGAGGGAAGTATTATAGTAGTTATATTCTTGTACATAGGGGCAGTATTATAGTAGTTATATTCTTGTACATAGGGGCAGTATTATAGTAGTTATATTCTTGTACATAGGGGCAGTATTATAGTAGTTATATTCTTGTACATAGGGGCGGTATTATAGTAGTTATATTCTTGTACATAGGGGGCAGTATTATAGTAGTTATATTCTTGTACATAGGGGCAGTATTATAGTAGTTATATTCCTGTACATAGGGGCAGTATTATAGTAGTTATATTCTTGTACATAGGAGCAGTATTATAGTAGTTATATTCTTGTACATAGGGGCAGTATTATAGTAGTTATATTCTTGTATATAGGGGCAGTATTATAGTAGTTATATTCTTGTACATAGGGGCAGTATTATAGTAGTTATATTCTTGTACATAGGGGCAGTATTATAGTAGTTATATTCTTGTACATAGGGGGCAGTATTATAGTAGTTATATTCTTGTACATAGGGGCGGTATTATAGTAGTTATATTCTTGTGCTCCACCTTGCAGTATGATGTTATTTCAGGACAATAAAATAAAATCTGGGGTAACAGTAGCAGTGATGTTGGGGGGTTTATTTCTTATTTCTCTGTCAGTACAGGGCTGATATTGGTGTAGTTTGTGATTGGCGCATTGATTACAGGAATCACAGGCGTCGTATCTGGCTGTCTTTGGGGACCCCTCTGTCGCCCTCCTCCACTTTCCTGGGACCTCTGCATTGCACAGCGCAGCTTATAGTGAAGGCTAGAACGCCGCCATCTGTCTGCAGGCGATATTGGCGCTCATCCAGGGGAGCAGATACAACAAGCGGTAATATTTCTGTCTGCTCTTTTCTTGCTTGTGGCGGTAAAGTAAACACACCGGAGTGTAATACTAATGATATGGAGCGCACGTGGGGCCGCGGCACGGTATAGCCCCCCTCTATATGTAATGTACTGATAATATGGTGGGCACAATGCGCTACACATACATTTACAGGGGGTGACGGCGGCCCAATATGCCCACCACCGCTACTATAACACTGCTCTATACCATGGCATAACTAGAGTCCATTGGACAACTTTGGAATGTTTGGGCCTTGTCTCCCCGGACCCTCCCTCCCGCTAGTTGGTCAGATGTATGGGCTATTGTTGCATTCTAAATCCTATAAAGACATACGAGTTGCCCCCTTTATTATGTACTAATGTCCCTCATCCTGTAGTAAGGGCCTTCATTCTGTGCCAGTTCTTGGTATATTTGTCCCCCATCCTGGTATATATGTCCCCCATCCTGGTATATATGTCCCCCATCCTGGTATATATGTCCCCCATCCTGGTATATATGTCCCCCATCCTGGTATATATGTTCCCCATCCTGGTATATATGTCCCCCATCCTGGTATATATGTTCCCCATCCTGGTATATATGTTCCCCATCCTGGTATATATGTCCCCCATCCTGGTATATATGTCCCCCATCCTGGTATATATGTCCCCATCCTGGTATATGTCCCCCATCCTGGTATATATGTCCCCCATCCTGGTATATATGTCCCCCAGCCTGGTATATATGTCCCCCATCCTGGTATATATGTCCCCCATCCTGGTATATATGTCCCCATCCTGGTGTATATGTCCCCCATCCTGGTGTATATGTCCCCCATCCTGGTATATATGTCCCCCATCCTGGTATATATGTCCCCCATCCTGGTATATATGTCCCCCATCCTGGTATATATGTCCCCCATCCTGGTATATATGTCCCCATCCTGGTATATGTTCCCCATCCTGGTATATATGTCCCCCATCCTGGTATATATGTCCCCCATCCTGGTATATATGTCCCCCATCCTGGTATATATGTCCCCCATCCTGGTATATATGTCCCCCATCCTGGTATATATGTCCCCATCCTGGTATATGTCCCCCATCCTGGTATATATGTCCCCCATCCTGGTATATATGTCCCCCATCCTGGTAAATATGTCCCCCATCCTGGTATATATGTCCCCCATCTTGGTATAAATGTCCCCCATCCTTGTCCCATACTGGTATATATGTCCCCATCCTTGGCCCCATCCTGGAATAGATGTCCCCATCCTGGTATATTTGTCCCCCATTTTTGGCCCATCCTTGTATATCTGCCACCAACCTGGCATATTTGTCCCAATCCTGGTGTATATGTTCCCCATCCTGGGCCCATCTTGGTATATTCGTCTCTATTCTGAGCTTATCCTGGTGTATATGTCTACCATCCTGGGCCCCATTCCGGTATATATGTCCCCTATCCTGGTATATATGTCCCCCCATCCTGGTCCTTGGCCCCCTCCTGGTATATACAGTCTCTGTTCTGTCTCTAACGCATTCACCTCCTTCCACTCATACGTTGCAGTGCAGAGACTCGAGCGGTCTCTGTGCTGCAATGTATGTCAGCTGGAATTGTGCCCTCAGACGCACATCCAGATGAAGCACATCCTGGGGTCGGTGGGCCCCTGTACGCCACAGCCTGGTTTCGGTCATGACCTCTGTGACCGCGATCATTACGGCACTGGCTCTTTATGGGGCAGTACTATAGTAGAGGAAAAGGAAGGTCCAGCGCTGACGTCTCCATGAAATGTACATTTTATTCCATTGCATCAAAATCGACTAAAATCCACAGATCAGAACTCGATAGAATATAAAATACAAACGCATTTCGGGACGAAAACTTTTTCCATGGAATCAATTGAATCAATTTGATGTGTACCCAACATTTGTTAGACGTGACCACATTCAAAAGGAATTTAACCCTTGAACGTCACTTTTTGAAAACTTCTGAGGCTATTTCAGTAGATATCTTACGCGCGACTTAGGATAAACCGTCATTGAGTATACCTGAGGTCACAGCTGGGAGGTTCGCACGGTTCCCCACCTGTGACCGCAGGTAAACTAAACGCTTTTTTTTTTTTTTTTTGCCAAAAGATGCAGATTTGGTGCAACAATTTGGTGTATAAATTATTCCAGCACCAAGTCTGCACAGTTTTCTGCCAGGAGATGCAGGTCTCATAGGGTTCAATGAGGTCACCTGAGGTCACATGTGGGGGTACCATGAGAGACTATGGTGTCCTGGGCATGCACCAGGCAGCACAGGATGAGCTAGCATGATACGTCTCACTCCTGTACGGCTGCAGAAAGGCAGAAATAGTAATAATACAGTATACTGTGGGTCTATACATCTGAAGAGCAGTTATTCGCTCGCTGGTTTTACAGTCCCGGAGAAACCAATTGTGTCTTCATTATTCCCGGAGATTGTTACACTAGGAAGGAAAGAATTAACCGCTCGATGACTGAACAATGCGGAGGAGCGGAACGCAGCGGGCGCAGTATGGAGCGGAGCGCAGCGGGCGCACAATTAGCCGCGAGTCTCAGGACGTGACTGATGTACTTGTCATATCTCTCCTCCGATCTGCTGTATTATACACGGTGAATAGGAAAGGATTATAAGAAGTCTATGCTGCATTATCACCGCACACTACAAGGAAAAAAAACCCTCTAGCACTACTAATATTGTCTCCAAAACTACCCTAGACCACCAAAAACTACCCTAGACCACCAGGGATCATATGCATTAACCCCTTAACTATTATAAATCAGCAACAAAATAGGTATTAATTGCTAAACCACCCTAGACCACCAGGGATAGTAAACATTAACCCCTTATTTATTTTAAATCAGTAAGAAAATAAGTATTAATTGCTAAACCACCCTAGACCACCAGGGGTAATAAGCATTAACCCCTTATTATAAATCAGCAGGAAAATAAGTATTAATTGTTAAACCACCAGGGATAATAAGCTTTAACCCCTGAACCATTCTAAATCAGCAAGAAAATAAGTATTAACTGCAAAACTACTCTACACCACCCGGGATAATATGCATTAACCCCTTAATTATTCTAAATCAGCAAGAAAATAAGTATTAACTGCAAAACTACTCTACACCACCAGGGATAATAAGCATTAACTCCTGAACTATTCTAAATCAGTAAGGAAATAAGTATTAACTACTAAACCACCCTAGACCACCAGGGATAATAAGCATTAACCCCTTAATTATTCTAAATCAGTAAGAAAATAAGTATTAGCTCCAAAACTACCCTAGACCACCAGGGATAATAAGCAATAACCCCTTAATTATTCTAAAATAGTAAGAAAATAAGTATTAATTGCTAAACCACCCTAGACCACCCGGGAAAATAAGCATTAACCCCTTAGTTATTCTAAATCAGCAAGAAAATTAGTATTAACTGCTAAACTACTCTAGGCCACTAGGGATAATAAGAATTAATCCCTTAATTATTCTAAAATAGTAAGAAAATAAGTATTAATTGCTAAACTATCATAGACCACCAGGGATAATAAGCATTAACCCCTTAATTATTTTAAATCAGAAACAAAAAAAGTATTAATTGCTAAACTACTCTAGACCACCAGGGATAATAAGCATTAACCCTATACTGCATTAGACCAGTAGTAATATTATAGATTAACCACCAAATCTTCCTAAAATCTAAAAATAATATGTTTTAACTGATAATCAACCTCAGGCGTCCAGAGATAATATGTATTAATTGCTAAATCACCCTAGAAAACCAGGGATAATGTGTATTAATTCTTAACCCAACTTAGACATTAGGAATATGTGTTATCCCCCTTAACCATCATAGACCACTAGGGGTAATATGTATTCTGCCTAAACCACCCTAGACCACCAGGGGTAATATGTATTCTGCCTAAACCATCCTACACCACCAGGGGTAATATGTATTCTGCCTAAACCACCCTAGACCACCTGGGGTAATATGTATTCTGCCTAAACCATCCTAGACCACCAGGGATAATATGTATTCTGCCTAAACCACCCTAGACCACCAGGGGTAATATGTATTCTGCCTAAACCACCCTAGACCACCAGGGGTAATATGTATTCTGCCTAAAACACCCTAGACCACCAGGGATAATATGTATTCTGCCTAAAACACCCTAGACCACCAGGGGTAATATGTATTCTGCCTAAACAACCCTACACCACCAGGGATAATATGTATTCTGCCTAAACAACCCTAGATCACCAGGGGTAATATGTATTCTGCCTAAAACACCCTAGACCACCAGGGGTAATATGTATTCTGCCTAAAACACCCTAGACCACCAGGGGTAATATGTATTCTGCCTAAACAACCCTACACCACCAGGGATAATATGTATTCTGCCTAAACAACCCTAGATCACCAGGGGTAATATGTATTCTGCCTAAACCATCCTACACCACCAGGGATAATATGTATTCTGCCTAAACAACCCTAGACCACCAGGGGTAATATGTATTCTGCCTAAACCATCCTACACCACCAGGGGTAATATTCATTAGACCACTAGAAATGATATCTATTAAGTTCTAAACTATATCTCCTGATATATGTATAACATACTGTGTTTTAACCCTTTACCGTTTTAAACCACCAGGGCTCATTGTTATTAAACCTTTACCCACCTTTCTCCATAAGAAGTATCAAACCCCTACACCTCACTAGATCACCTGGGATGGTACATAACAAATGTCTTCACCTGTTAACCAGTCTAGGTCAATGCAAATAATCTATAATACCTGGTAACTCCCCCTGGACCACCAGGGATATCATCGCTACTTCTTCACATGCACAATAGTGAGTGCGGTGAGTAAAAAGGATCATTTCGCTGCCTCTATAATTTGATAAGCTCCTTTAAAATGATGTTTTGGATACATGACAGGATGACGGCGCGCGTCCTCTGGGACACCAGGGATGTTTACGCTTCAGTTTTTTTGTCAGTCTCCCAGCATTATGTACAATGGGAAAATGACAAATCGTCTCCAACTGAGACTTCACACTGTGCAGCGCGGAGACAGAACATGACGCTGCCTCCAGCAAAACAAACAGCGCAGATCCAGAGCGAGGGACGGGGGCCAGAGAGATAAACAGCGCGGATCCAGAGCGAGGGACGGGGCCAGCAAGATAAACAGCGCGGATCCAGAGCGAGGGACGAGGGCCAGCGAGATAAACAGCGCGGATCCAGAGCGAGGGACGGGGCCAGCAAGATAAACAGCGCGGATCCAGAGCGAGGGACGGGGCCAGCAAGATAAACAGCGCGGATCCAGAGCGAGGGACGAGGGCCAGCGAGATAAACAGCGCGGATCCAGAGCGAGGGACGGGGCCAGCAAGATAAACAGCGCGGATCCAGAGCGAGGGACGGGGGCCAGAGAGATAAACAGCGCGGATCCAGAGCGAGGGACGGGGCCAGCAAGATAAACAGCGTGGATCCAGAGCGAGGGACGGGGCCAGCGAGATAAACAGCATGGATCCAGAGCGAGGGACGGGGCCAGCAAGATAAACAGCGCGGATCCAGAGCGAAGGACGGGGGCCAGCGAGATAAACAGCGCGGATCCAGAGCGAGGGACGGGGGCCAGAGAGATAAACAGCGCGGATCCAGAGCGAGGGACGGGGCCAGCAAGATAAACAGCGCGTATCCAGAGAGCGAGGGACGGGCAGCCTGTGTGGATATTACTTGTGTAGAGGTCGGAGCATCTGCAGGAAGCTATAACGATCAGTGATGAGCATGAACTAAACTGCTTGAGTACTCTGTGCTTGAATTCAGCAGGTCGGATGATCAGTGTTCGAATCAAGCAGGTCGGACACTCGGTGCTCAAATCCAGTGGGTCGGATGCTTGGTACTTAAATCCAGTTGGTCGGAGGCTCAGTGCTCGAATCCAGCAGGTCGGAGGCTCGATGGTCGAATCCAGTAGGATGTTCGGTGCTCAAATCCAGTTGATCAGACACTTGCCAGACTCAAATCCAGCAGGTCAGACCCTCAGTGCTCGAATCCAGCAGGTCGGATGCTTGGTTCTCAAATACAGCAGGCCGGACGCTTGGTGCTCGAATCCAGCAAGTTGGAGGCTTGGTGCTTGAATCCAGCAGCTTGGAGGCTCGGTGCTCGAATCCAGAAGGTCAGACACTCGGTGCTCAAATCAAGCAGGTCGGACGCTCGGTGCTCAAATCCAGCGGGTCGGACGTTCGGTGCTCAAATCCAGCAGGTCGGATGCTCAGAGCTCGAATCCAGCAGGTCGGATGCTCAGAGCTCGAATCCAGCAGGTCGGATGCTCAGAGCTCGAATCCAGCAGGTCGGATGCTCGATGCTTTAATCCAGCAGGTCGGATGCTCAGAGCTCGAATCCAGCAGGTCGGATGCTCAGAGCTCGAATCCAGCAGGTCGGATGCTCAGAGCTCGAATCCCGCAGGTCGGATGCTCGATGCTTGAATCCAGCAGGTCAGATGCTCAGAGATCGAATCCAGCAGATTGGAGGCTCAGTGCTCGATTCCGGCAGGTCAGACACTCTGTGCTCAAATCCAGTGGATCGGACACTCGGTGCTCAAATCCAGTGGATCGGACAATCGGTGCTCAAATCCAGCGGATCGGACAATCGGTGCTCAAATCCAGCGGATCGGACACTTGGTGCTCGAATCCAGAGGATCGGACACTCGGTGCTCGAATCCAGCGGATCGGACACTCGGTGCTCGAATCCAGCGGATCGGACACTCGGTGCTCGAATCCAGCAGGCCGGACACTCGGTGCTCGAATCCAGCAGGCCGGACACTCGGTGCTTGAATTGAGCGGGTCGGACACTCGGACAGGCTCGAGTAATGAGTATAATGGAAGTCAATAGTAAAATCTAGCATTTTTCATACAGACCTTCCCAGGAGGTCTGGGGAGGACAGGGAAATGGCTAAAATTAATTGAAACAACACTCAAATGGAGTGGGAACAGCATGGGGAAGACGCCTGGACACATCTCTGACTCCCAAGTTGCTGCTGGGAAGTAAATAAACAATAAAAAACTACGTGGTTCTCCCTATTTTTGATAACCAGCCAAGGTAAAGCAGACAGTTGAGGGCTGATATTATCAGGCAGGTAAGGTCCATGGTTATCGGGCCCTCCCCAGCCTAAATATAGCAGCCTGCAGCCACCACAGAAGTGGTGCATCCATTAGATGCTCCAATTTTGGTGCTTTCCTGGCTCTTCCTGATTGCCCTAGTGCAGTGGTAATTAGGGTAATACTTTTGATGTTGATGTCAGCTGTAAATTGACAGCTGGCATCAAGCCCAGGTGATAGTAATAGAGAGTCGTGTATGAGATAATAAATTGGTGAATAAGGGTCAGTGTGGGGGAGTCTTTATTCAGAAAAACTATTTTTTCCTGTGTGCGATTTTTTTTATTACTGGGTTAGTAATGGGGGTGTCTGATAGACGCCTCTCCATTACTAACCCCTGGGCTTGATGCCAGCTGTCAATTCACAGCTGACATCAATCCCCCAAAATATCACCCCTATTGCCATCACACCAGGGCAATTGGGAAAAGCCAGGATAATCTCCAGAAATGGTGCATCTAACAGATGCACCGCTTCAGGGGCGGCTGCGGGCTGCTATTTTTAAAACAGGAATTTTACATTCTGCAATTAATTAAATGCTAAAACGAGGAATATTTATCCCAACACCCATTGACATGTACGATGGCTTAGAAAAGTAACAGACCCAACCAGAAATCTCTTCAGATTGGATAACTTCAGCTCTGTGTATGGGACAAGAATCAGCCATGATCACCCCTGAAGGACATCTACGAAACACATCCCCCGACCTTATACATGTCCCTTATTCCAGCAAAATGCAGAACAACAATGTCACATAAATAGCATCAACCCAACGTAACAGAGCAAAAACACGGACACGCCCTCAGAACAGGAACATGACTACTATAATACTGCCCCCTATGTACAAGAATATAACTACTATAATACTGCCCCTATGTACAAGAATATAACTACTATAATACTGCCCCCTATATACAAGAATATAACTACTATAATACTGCCCCCTATATACAAGAATATAACTACTATAATACTGCTCCTATGTACAAGAATATAACTACTATAATACTGCCCCCTATATACAAGAATATAACTACTATAATACTGCCCCTATGTACAAGAATATAACTACTATAATACTGCTCCTATGTACAAGAATAAAACTACTATAATACTGCCCCTATGTACAAGAATATACTATAATACTGCTCCTATGTACAAGAATATAACTACTATAATACTGCCTCCTATGTACAAGAATATAACTACTATAATACTGCCCCCTATGTACAAGAATATAACTACTATAATACTGCCTCCTATGTACAAGAATATAACTACTATAATACTGCCCCCTATGTACAAGAATATAACTACTATAATACTGCTCCTATGTACAAGAATATAACTACTATAATACTGCCCCTATGTACAAGAATATAACTACTATAATACTGCTCCTATGTACAAGAATATAACTACTATAATACTGCCCCTATGTACAAGAATATAACTACTATAATACTGCCTCCTATGTACAAGAATATAACTACTATAATACTGCCCCCTATGTACAAGAATATAACTACTATAATACTGCTCCTATATACAAGAATATAACTGCTATAATACTGACACTATGTGCAAGAATATAACTACTATAATACTGCCCCCTATGTACAAGAATATAACTACTATAATACTGCTCCTATGTACAAGAATATAACTACTATAATACTGACCCTATGTGCAAGAATATAACTACTATAATACTGCCCCCTATGTACAAGAATATAACTACTATAATACTGCTCCTATGTACAAGAATATAACTACTATAATACTGCCTCCTATGTACAAGAATATAACTACTATAATACTGCCTCCTATGTACAAGAATATAACTACTATAATACTGCCCCCTATGTACAAGAATATAACTACTATAATACTGCTCCTATGTACAAGAATATAACTACTATAATACTGCCCCTATGTACAAGAATATAACTACTATAATACTGCTCCTATGTACAAGAATATAACTACTATAATACTGCCCCTATGTACAAGAATATAACTACTATAATACTGCCTCCTATGTACAAGAATATAACTACTATAATACTGCCCCCTATGTACAAGAATATAACTACTATAATACTGCTCCTATATACAAGAATATAACTGCTATAATACTGACCCTATGTGCAAGAATATAACTACTATAATACTGCCCCCTATGTACAAGAATATAACTACTATAATACTGCTCCTATGTACAAGAATATAACTACTATAATACTGACCCTATGTGCAAGAATATAACTACTATAATACTGCCCCCTATGTACAAGAATATAACTACTATAATACTGCTCCTATGTACAAGAATATAACTACTATAATACTGCCTCCTATGTACAAGAATATAACTACTATAATACTGCCTCCTATGTACAAGAATATAACTACTATAATACTGCCCCCTATGTACAAGAATATAACTACTATAATACTGCTCCTATGTACAAGAATATAACTACTATAATACTGCCCCTATGTACAAGAATATAACTACTATAATACTGCTCCTATGTACAAGAATATAACTACTATAATACTGCCCCTATGTACAAGAATATAACTACTATAATACTGCCTCCTATGTACAAGAATATAACTACTATAATACTGCCCCCTATGTACAAGAATATAACTACTATAATACTGCTCCTATATACAAGAATATAACTGCTATAATACTGACACTATGTGCAAGAATATAACTACTATAATACTGCCCCCTATGTACAAGAATATAACTACTATAATACTGCTCCTATGTACAAGAATATAACTACTATAATACTGACCCTATGTGCAAGAATATAACTACTATAATACTGCCCCTATGTACAAGAATATAACTACTATAATACTGCCCCCTATGTACAAGAATATAACTACTATAATACTGCTCCCTATGTACAAGAATATAACTACTATAATACTGCTCCTATGTACAAGAATATAACTACTATAATACTGCTCCTATGTACAAGAATATAACTACTATAATACTGCCCACTATGTACAGGAATATGACTACTATAATACTGCCCCCTATATACAAGAATATAACTGCTATAATACTGCCCCTATGTACAAGAATATACAGTGCCTACAAGTAGTATTCAACCCCCTGCAGATTTAGCAGGTTTGATAAGATGCAAATAAGTTAGAGCCTGCAAACTTCAAACAAGAGCAGGATTTATTAACAGATGCATGAATCTTACAAACCAACAAGTTATGTTGCTCAGTTAAATTTTAATACATTTTCAACATAAAAGTGTGGGTCAATTATTATTCAACCCCTAGGTTTAATATTTTGTGGAATAACCCTTGTTTGCAATTACAGCTAATAATCGTCTTTTATAAGACCTGATCAGGCTGGCACAGGTCTCTGGAGTTATCTTGGCCCACTCCTCCATGCAGATCTTCTCCAAGTTATCTAGGTTCTTTGGGTGTCTCATGTGGACTTTAATCTTGAGCTCCTTCCACAAGTTTTCAATTGGGTTAAGGTCAGGAGACTGACTAGGCCACTGCAACACCTTGATTTTTTCCCTCTTGAACCAGGCCTTAGTTTTCTTGGCTGTGTGCTTTGGGTCGTTGTCTTGTTGGAAGATAAAATGACGACCCATCTTAAGATCCTTGATGGAGGAGTGGAGGTTCTTGGCCAAAATCTCCAGGTAGGCCGTGCTATCCATCTTCCCATGGATGCGGACCAGATGGCCAGGCCCCTTGGCTGAGAAACAGCCCCACAGCATGATGCTGCCACCACCATGCTTGACTGTAGGGATGGTATTCTTGGGGTCGTATGCAGTGCCATCCAGTCTCCAAACGTCACGTGTGTGGTTGGCACCAAAGATCTCGATCTTGGTCTCATCAGACCAGAGAACCTTGAACCAGTCTGTCTCAGAGTCCTCCAAGTGATCATGAGCAAACTGTAGACGAGCCTTGACATGACGCTTTGAAAGTAAAGGTACCTTACGGGCTCGTCTGGAACGGAGACCATTGCGGTGGAGTACTTTACTTATGGTATTGACTAAAACCAATGTCCCCACTGCCATGAGATCTTCCCGGAGCTCCTTCCTTGTTGTCCTTGGGTTAGCCTTGACTCTTCGGACAAGCCTGGCCTCGGCACGGGTGGAAACTTTCAAAGGCTGTCCAGGCCGTGGAAGGCTAACAGTAGTTCCATAAGCCTTCCACTTCCGGATGATGCTCCCAACAGTGGAGACAGGTAGGCCCAACTCCTCGGAAAGGGTTTTGTACCCCTTGCCAGCCTTGTGACCCTCCACGATCTTGTCTCTGATGGCCTTGGAATGCTCCTTTGTCTTTCCCATGTTGACCAAGTATGAGTGCTGTTCACAAGTTTGGGGAGGGTCTTAATTAGTCAGAAAAGGCTGGAAAAAGAGATAATTAATCCAAACATGTGAAGCTCATTGTTCTTTGTGCCTGAAATACTTCTTAATACTTTAGGGGAACCAAACAGAATTCTGGTGGATTGAGGGGTTGAATAATAAATGACCCTCTGAATAAACTTTTCACAATTTAAAAATAAAATAAAAAAAGAAATAACATTCTTTTTTGCTGCATTTCACTTTTCCAGGCTGATCTACAGTCCAAATGTCACAATGCCAAGTCAATTCCGAATGTGTAAACCTGCTAAATCTGCAGGGGGTTGAATACTACTTGTAGGCACTGTAACTACTATAATACTGCTCCCTATGTACAAGAATATAACTACTATAATACTGCCCCCTATATACAAGAATATAACTACTATAATACTGCCCCCTATATACAAGAATATAACTACTATAATACTGCTCCTATGTACAAGAATATAACTACTATAATACTGCCCCTATGTACAAAAATATAACTACTATAATACTGCCCCCTATATACAAGAATATAACTACTATAATACTGCCCCCTATATACAAGAATATAACTACTATAATACTGCCCCCTATGTACAAGAATATAACTACTATAATACTGCCCCTATGTACAAAAATATAACTACTATAATACTGCCCCCTATATACAAGAATATAACTACTATAATACTGCCCCCTATATACAAGAATATAACTACTATAATACTGCCCCTATATACAAGAATATAACTACTATAATACTACCCCGTATGTACAAGAATATAACTACTATAATACTGCCCCTATGTACAAGAATATAACTAGTATAATACTGCCCCTATGTACAAGAATATAACTACTATAATACTGCCCCTATATACAAGAATATAACTACTATAATACTGCCCCCTATGTACAAGAATATAACTACTATAATACTGCTCCTATGTACAGGAATATAACTGCTATAATACTGCCCCTATGTACAGGAATATAACTACTATAATACTGCCCCTATGTACAAGAATATAACTACTATAATACTGCCCCTATGTACAAGAATATAACTACTATAATACTGCTACTATGTACAAGAATATAGCTACTATAATACTGCTCCTATGTACAAGAATATAACTACTATAATACTGCCCCTATATACAAGAATATAACTACTATAATACTGCCCCCTATGTACAAGAATATAACTACTATAATACTGCTCCTATGTACAGGAATATAACTGCTATAATACTGCCCCTATGTACAGGAATATAACTACTATAATACTGCCCCTATGTACAAGAATATAACTACTATAATACTGCCCCCTATGTACAGGAATATAACTGCTATAATACTGCCCCTATGTACAGGAATATAACTACTATAATACTGCCCCCTATGTACAAGAATATAACTACTATAATACTGCCCCTATGTACAAGAATATAACTACTATAATACTGCTACTATGTACAAGAATATAGCTACTATAATACTGCCCCCTATGTACAGGAATATAACTGCTATAATCCTCCCTGTCAGTGGATAGTGATATTTGCTGACCCCCATCTTCTCCGCTGTGGGAGATTGCTTTTCTCCGTCTTTTGCTTGTGTCAGTGAAATCCTGGGACGTTGCGTCGTCGTCTGTAGAATTCTATTTTCTTGAAGGAGTCGTCAGCCGGAGGCGAAGAAATGCAATCAGCATAATAGACGCGTGTCGCTGTTACTTTCTTCTCGGAGAGGAAAGTCTATTGATTGTCTCGGGATGCGGCGCTCAGGCCGGGGCCGCGGAGACACAGAATCACAGCTCACAGACAGCGTTATCTGCGAGGGAAGGCGCGAACGGACGGCGGATTCTTAGAATATTTTAGTCAACTGGATAGTAAAAAAAAAGACTTTAAAAAGCGAAATAAAAACTGAATGGACCCTGGACTGTCTGACTATGCTAAGTATGAACCCCACCAGTATGGGACAAACGCATGGACTTCATCGGTATGGGACAAACGCATGGACTTCATCGGTATGGGACAAACGCATGGACTTCATCGGTATGGGACAAACGCATGGACCTTATCGGTATGGGACAAACGTGTCGCCCTCATCGGTATGGGTCAAACTCGTAGCCCTCACCTTATGGGTCAAACTCGTGGCCCTCATCTGTATGGGTCAAACATGTGGACCTCATCGTTATGGGTCAAACATGTGGACCTCATCGTTATGGGTCAAACACATAGACCTCATCTGTATGTGTTAAACACATTGATCTCATCGGTATGGGTCAAACACCTGGACCTCATCTATATGGGTCAAACACTTAGACCTCATCTGTATGGGTCAAACACATGGACCTCACCTGTATGGGTCAAATGCATGGACCTCATCTGTATGGATCAAACAGATGGATCTCACCTGTATGGGTCAAATGCATGGACCTCATCGGAATGGGTCAAACATATAGATTTCATCGGTATGGGTCAAACACTTAAACCTCACCGGCATGATTCAAACACCTATGTTTCATTAGTACTGGCCAAATATTTGGTTTAATACCTGTACCCTTCACAACGGAGGTAAAAAAAATTCCTCCATTGGAGCAGGCCATATATCTGGACCTCATGTGCACAGGTCAACCAGCTAGACCCTCCTCATCAAGTATCTATCATTCATCTATCCATTGATTCAAGCCAAGCTTGTGGAATCCATTGACAGGTCAAACATCTCCACACCTTTGATAGAGAATAATCATCAGGACTCCAGTGGTATAAAATAACCATCTGGATCCCATCAGCACATTGCAATCATCTGGATCCCATCCCCACATTGCAATCATCTGGATCCCATCCCCACATTGCAATCATCTGGATCCCATGTGCATAGGTAAAATATGTAGATCCCATCAATAAAGGTCAAACACCTTGATGCCATCAGCACAGGTCAGACATTTCTACACCATTGATGAAGGGCAAACATCTTTATCCTCGTCTCATCTCCAGCAGAACCTGCTCCTGTGACATCTGCTTCTGTCATCAGGCGCCACTATATTCAGTCTGTAGGAGTAGGAGGTACTGGTGATAGAGGAGACGTCAGAATCAGAAGCTCCAGATGGCGCAGGCTCTGTCCATCCACTAAGGTTCGAGTGGCTGGCACCAGTCTGATAGAATGGGTGTGTGCGCTGTCCAGCTGAAGTCGTCAGCTTCTGGCTTCATTAGCAAGCACCACACCCTACTTAAGATTCCAGCTTATTGTTGGAAGCCTCCAGATATAGGGTGTGATTCCTTGGATAAGTCTGTCTTTGTTCTCTTGCTTAGTATTGGTGCTTTCCTGTTTGACCCAGGCTAGTTGTTTGATGCTTCTCCTTCCTGACAATTTTGTACCGCGTTGCCCTCTCGGCTCCCTGAATAGTCTTACGGATCCTCATTTTGTCCTTTACGTGACCTCCCAGCTTAGACCCTCATGTTGACCATTCCTGCTCTGGGTTGAACCTCCGGACTCTAGCCCTTGTGTAAGTAGCAATCCACAGGACCACATTATAAATCCAGATCCCTGTATAGGGAGTAAAAGGTGTCTGGGTTTCTCTGGATTCTGCCAAACGGAGTGGCTTTTCCCAAGTCTTTCTGAGGTAGCCGTTTTGAGCCTTTGGCCTCAGACAGATTTTACATTCCTATTGTTAAGGCTGAAACATCTGCAGTTCATTGGCATAGGTCAAAAATCTGGACCCTCCTTAGCACAGGTCAAACATCTGTCCAATTTGTGCAGACCATACATATCGACCCCATGAGAACTGCCCAAACATCTGGACCCTCCTCAACACAGGTCAAACATCTGCTCCCATTGGTGAAGACCATACATCTGAACCCAATGAGCAATAGCCAATCATTTAGACCCTCATCAGAACTGGTCAAACATCTGCCTCATTGACACAGGTCAAACATCTAGATGCTCTTCAACATAGGTCAAACATCTACCTCATTGGTACAAGCCAAAGATATAGACCTTCTTCAACACAGATCAAACATCTAGACCCTCTTCAACCCAGGTCAAACATCTAGATCCTCCTCAACACAGGTCAAACATGTGCCTCATTGATGCAGACCATACATCTGGACCCCATGAGCACTGTCCAAACATCTGGACCCTCCTCCACACAGGTCAAACATGTGATCCCATTGGTGCAGACCATACATCTGGATCCCATGAGCAATAGCCAAACATTTAGACCCTCCTCAGTATTGGTCAAACATCTGCCCTATTGGCAAATGTCAAACATTTAGACCCTTTTCAACACCTGTCAAACATCTAGACCCTACTCAACACAGGTCAAATATCTAGACACTCTTCAACACAAGTCAAACATGTAGACTTTCCTCAACACAGGTCAAACCTCTAGACCCTCTTTAATGCAGGTCAAACATCTAGACTCTCCTCAACACAGGTCAAACATCTAGACCCTGTTCAACACAGGTCAAACATCTAGACCCTCCTCAACACAGGTCAAACATCTAGACCCTCCTCAACACAGGTCAAAAATCTAGACCCTCCTCAACACAGGTCAAACATCTAGACCCTGTTCAACACAGGTCAAACATCTAGACCCTGTTCAACACAGGTCAAACATCTAGACCAGGGTTTCCCAAACTCCAGTCCAAATGACCCCCAACAAGTCATGTTTTCAGGATTTCCTTACTATTGAACAGGTGATGGAATCATTATCAAGACATCACCTGTGCTATATTAAGGAAATCCTGAAAACATGACCTGTTGGGGGCCGTAAGGACTGGAGTTTGGGAACCACTGATCTAGACCCTCCTCAACACAGGTCAAACATCTAGACCCTCTTCAACACAGGTCAAACATCTAGTTCTTCCTCAACACAGGTCAAACATCTAGACCAGGGCTTCCCAAACTCCAGTCCAAATGACCCCCAACAAGTCATGTTTTCAGGATTTCCTTACTATTGAACAGGTGATGGAATCATTATCAAGACATCACCTGTGCTATATTAAGGAAATCCTGAAAACATGACCTGTTGGGGGCCGTAAGGACTGGAGTGTGGGAACCACTGATCTAGACCCTCCTCAACACAGGTCAAACATCTAGACCCTCCTCAACACAGGTCAAACATCTAGACCCTCCTCAACACAGGTCAAACATCTAGTTCTTCCTCAACACAGGTCAAACATCTAACTCCTTGACACAGGGCAACCATCTAGACCCTTCTGAACACAGGTCAACCATCTGCTGCCATCAGTTCAGTCCAAACATATCGGCGTGACCAACATCTCTGACTCCCATCTAGGCTCCTATGATATAAGCTGGACATCTGGTCCCTAAGACCATCTGTCATTGGCAGAAGGGATCGCCGGCTACATGTTGTACCCATACTGCTGAACGTGGATGTGTTGTGTGGTATATGCAGCATCAGGCGGCACGTTTCTACACTGTATCATAGGAGGAGGAATGGGTTTTTTATATTTTTTCTTTCAATTGAGCACAATAAGGCAAGTGTCACGCTGACTCCAATATCTAGAAGAGCGGCGGGAGAATTCCTGTCACCGCTGTATTACAGAAGTAAGGAAAATGCAGCAATGTCAATCGTTCCCTTAAGAATCAAGGTCTCCGCCACGTCCCTCGGATCCCCCAACACCCGCCTCGTGGTGATGAGAAAACTGGTGGTAGAAATCTCGCAGTTCCATGGTTACACGAGGATCTCCGGGAGTTATTTATGGATTAGAAATACTCACATGTCATAATAATAGTCACCGACTACAACGAGCCACACGGCTAATAATTGAGGCGCAGAGGATGAGAAAGTCCATAGAGGCTGTACACCTGAAGCCAAGCATTCATCCAGATCCAGGCTGAGGGTACAAACCATACAGGACCTGGTGTGTGCTCATGTGTCCCAACAACAGTACTCATACATCCAAAGCCCAAAAACAATCCCATGCAATTATAGAGGTTATATTCTTGTACATAGGGGCAGTATTATAGTAGTTATATTCTTGTACATAGGGGCAGTATTATAGTAGTTATATTCTTGTACATAGGGGCAGTATTATAGTAATTATATTCTTGTACATAGGGGCAGTATTATAGTAGTTATATTCCTGTACATAGGGGAAGTATTATAGTAGTTATATTCTTGCACATAGGGGCAGTATTATAGTAGTTATATTCTTGTACATAGGGGGCAGTATTATAGTAGTTATATTCTTGTATATATGAGCAGTATTATAGTAGTTATATTCTTGTACATAGGGGGCAGTATTATAGTAGTTATATTCTTGTATATAGGGGGCAGTATTATAGTAGTTATATTCTTGTACATAGGGGGCAGTATTATAGTAGTTATATTCTTGTACATAGGGGCAGTATTATAGTAGTTATATTCTTGTACATAGAGGCAGTATTATAGTAGTTATATTCTTGTACATAGGGGCAGTATTATAGTAGTTATATTCTTGTACATAGGAGCAATATTATAGTAGTTATATTCTTGTACATAGGGGCAGTATTATAGTAGTTATATTCTTGTACATAGGGGCAGTATTATAGTAGTTATATTCTTGTACATAGAGGCAGTATTATAGTAGTTATATTCTTGTACATAGGGGCAGTATTATAGTAGTTATATTCTTGTACATAGGAGCAGTATTATAGTAGTTATATTCTTGTATATAGGGGCAGTATTATAGTAGTTATATTCTTGTACATAGGGGCAGTATTATAGTAGTTATATTCTTGTACATAGAGGCAGTATTATAGTAGTTATATTCTTGTACATAGGGGCAGTATTATAGTAGTTATATTCTTGTACATAGGGGGCAGTATTATAGTAGTTATATTCTTGTATATAGGAGCAGTATTATAGTAGTTATATTCTTGTACATAGGAGCAGTATTATAGTAGTTATATTCTTGTATATAGGGGCAGTATTATAGTAGTTATATTCTTGTACATAGGGGCAGTATTATAGTAGTTATATTCTTGTACATAGAGGCAGTATTATAGTAGTTATATTCTTGTACATAGGGGCAGTATTATAGTAGTTATATTCTTGTACATAGGGAGCAGTATTATAGTAGTTATATTCTTGCACATAGGGGCAGTATTATAGTAGTTATATTCTTGTATATAGGGGCAGTATTATAGTAGCTATATTCTTGTACATAGGAGCAGTATTATAGTAGTTATATTCTTGTACATAGGGGCAGTATTATAGTAGTTATATTCTTGTACATAGGGGCAGTATTATAGTAGTTATATTCTTGTATATAGGGGGCAGTATTATAGTAGTTATATTCTTGTACATAGAGGCAGTATTATAGTAGTTATATTCTTGTACATAGGGGCAGTATTATAGTAGTTATATTCTTGTACATAGAGGCAGTATTATAGTAGTTATATTCTTGTACATAGGGGCAGTATTATAGTAGTTATATTCTTGTACATAGGGAGCAGTATTATAGTAGTTATATTCTTGCACATAGGGGCAGTATTATAGTAGTTATATTCCTGTATATAGGGGCAGTATTATAGTAGCTATATTCTTGTACATAGGAGCAGTATTATAGTAGTTATATTCTTGTACATAGGGGCAGTATTATAGTAGTTATATTCTTGTACATAGGGAGCAGTATTATAGTAGTTATATTCTTGTATATAGGGGCAGTATTATAGGAGATATATTCTTGTACATAGGGGGCAGTATTATAGTAGTTATATTCTTGTACATAGGGGGCAGTATTATAGGAGATATATTCTTGTACATAGGGGGCAGTATTATAGTAGTTATATTCTTGTACATAGGGGCAGTATTATAGTAGTTATATTCTTGTACATAGGAGGCAGTATTATAGGAGATATATTCTTGTACATAGGGGCAGTATTATAGTAGTTATATTCTTGTATATAGGAGCAGTATTATAGTAGTTATATTCTTGTACATAGGGGGCAGTATTATAGTAGTTATATTCTTGTATATAGGAGCAGTATTATAGTAGTTATATTCTTGTACATAGGGGGCAGTATTATAGTAGTTATATTCTTGTACATAGGGGCAGTATTATAGTAGTTATATTCATGTACATAGGGGCAGTATTATAGTAGTTATATCCTTGTATATAGGGAGCAGTATTATAGTAGTTATATTCTTGTATATAGGGGCAGTATTATAGTAGCTATATTCTTGTACATAGGAGCAGTATTATAGTAGTTATATTCTTGTACATAGGGAGCAGTATTATAGTAGTTATATTCTTGCACATAGGGGCAGTATTATAGTAGTTATATTCTTGTACATAGGGGGCAGTATTATAGGAGATATATTCTTGTACATAGGGGGCAGTATTATAGTAGTTATATTCTTGTACATAGGGGCAGTATTATAGTAGTTATATTCTTGTACATAGGGGGCAGTATTATAGGAGATATATTCTTGTACATAGGGGCAGTATTATAGTAGTTATATTCTTGTACATAGGGGGCAGTATTATAGTAGTTATATTCTTGTACATAGGAGCAGTATTATAGTAGTTATATTCTTGTACATAGGGGGCAGTATTATAGTAGTTTATTCTTGTACATAGGGAGCAGTATTATAGTAGTTATATTCTTGTATATAGGAGCAGTATTATAGTAGTTATATTCTTGTACATAGGGAGCAGTATTATAGTAGTTATATTCATGTACATAGGGGCAGTATTATAGTAGTTATATCCTTGTATATAGGGAGCAGTATTATAGTAGTTATATTCTTGTATATAGGGGCAGTATTATAGTAGCTATATTCTTGTACATAGGAGCAGTATTATAGTAGTTATATTCTTGTACATAGGGGCAGTATTATAGTAGTTATATTCTTGTACATAGGGAGCAGTATTATAGTAGTTATATTCTTGCACATAGGGGCAGTATTATAGTAGTTATATTCTTGTATATAGGGGCAGTATTATAGTAGTTATATTCTTGTACATAGGGGGCAGTATTATAGTAGTTATATTCTTGTACATAGAGGACAGTATTATAGTAGTTATATTCTTGTACATAGGGCGCAGTATTATAGTAGTTATATTCTTGTACATAGGAGCAGTATTATAGTATTTATATTCTTGTACATAGGGGGCAATTTTTATTAGAAAAAACAAACATAAATACATGAATAAGAAACAAAAACTCACATTAATACAGGTCACAAATCACTGAGGTTACACAGACACCGCCACTAAATAATCAGATCAAATACAGAAATAAAGTAACGAGTCCACACCTGTGCGGGGAATGAAGCATCAATGAAACTCAGCAATCACCATACAATATATAGAAGGAGCAGAGTGATACTCATCATCCCGAGTCAGGGACGTTCTGTCCACCGCCGGTGTCCATGGCAGATTCTACCTGAGGGTCTACAGAGAGGGGCCTCCGCTTTGGCGGGGGATGTTCCTCTATGTCCCTGTCACATTCAAGTGTCCCCAATTCCCTCTCAAAATCATCATCATGGGACAAAGCACCATACTTGTTGGACACGACCATCGCACCCACAGAGCTCTGGACCTTCTTACTAGCCCTGTCACATGCAGCCTCAGGTCTACGGGAGGACGCGTCCTTCTTCTTCCTTTTATTCTGACTAATGGTCCAGTCATCAGATACAGATGCTGAAGGGGGGGCCACCTGACACTGCTGGACCTGAGGGACGACCTCCATGTTCCCCTCCTCACCCTCCTGCTCTGGTATTAGCTGAGCGGACACCCGGGGGATATCGGAGTTGGGCAGTACCTCTCCTGATGGTAAAACCTCCTCCTGGGCCTCTGCCACCACCTCCTGAGCCTCCGCCACCTCCTCCTGAGCCTCCGCTGCCACCTCCTGAGCCTCCGCCCCTGCCATCACATCCTCATCAGGGAACTCTCTGCAGATGTTGTGCCAGGCGTCTGGACAGTCCCTGTGAGGATGGCCCATCTTACCACAGAGGTTGCACCTGACGTCCCGGCAGTCTGCAGCGACATGACCGATGTCCCCACACAGGCTGCACTTCACCACAGTACAGGCATTGGCCAGATGACCAGTCTTACCACATTTGAAGCACTTTCGGGGCTGCCCGGGGTAGTAACATCTCCCCTTCTCCCTCCCAATGAAGAAGGAGTTGGGCAGGTGGGCAGTGATGTTACTATATTGCCTCAGCTTCACCAGGACCTTCCACCCCATAGTCCAGATACCATCCTCATCTCTGACCTTGGTGAGGCCAGAGACGAGGTCACAATGCCTCCGGAGCCACACCTCGATGTCCTGTGGGGGAACGGCCTCATTCCAGAAGGTGACATTCACAGTAACAGTATCTGGCCTAGAAATAGGGACCAACAAAAACTCATTCCAGTCCTCAGTGTCCCTGAACTTGGGGTAATCGGCCCAGAACCTGTCCAGGTCAGACATGAGCTTAAAGCTAACGTCATAGCCCTGCCCGTCCTGCAGATTAGAGACCGCCAGGATCTCACGCGGCACAAACCCCATCTGGCGGCACAGCAGCTCCCTCACCACATACCTGCGCTGCGGCAGAACCTCCTTGGGACCTATGTACTTAAAACGCACAACATTAATACGCTTGAAAGTCTGGCCGGTATAATGGGCGCCGGAGGTGAAGGATGGTGCGCCGCGGCTCCAGGCATTCCTGGGGGGCACCTGCCGGGACACCCTGGGCTGACGGACAGGACGAGGGTCTGTAGCAGGGGGGGCTGGTACACCTTGCGGGTTAGATAGCAAAGGGGGAAAATCACATATGTCATGCACATCAACATGAGCAGCATCATCATCATCATCACATTGTGCAATGTCCATCACAGACTGTGAATCCCCTCCAGCCCCCGACCCCACAGGCACAACAACACCATCCCCCGACTGTGCACCGGCCTCAGCAGCACAGACAGTCACACATGGAAGGTCCTGCTCCTGTGCGGGGCACTCTGGGACTTGTAGTGCCTCCACAGTCTGAGGTGTAAGCTCCTGTAGCTGCAGTTGTGTCCCATCCAGAAAACAGAATCTGGCCGCCTGTATCACCGGTCGCGTCTGCTGTTGGGGGGTCTCGTCCCGAGCGGCCTCTGACTGCACAGCAGGGGTCTCCACAGCACAGTCCTGCCTATGGGAGGCCAAACATTCCTGGGTCATATAGGACTCCTTCAGGGGCCCCATACTCTCCAGCACAGAGTCCATGTCCTGCACCACACTCGCCAGCTCCAAACCCTTCTTGTTCAGTCTCTGGTCACACACAGAGGTCAGGTGAGGATCTAAAGTGGCCTTCAGATTATAGAGACAGTCTATCTCCGCCTGCTGCATGCCTTTCATCGACTGTAACTCACCCAGTCTTCTGACTAGTCCAGGCATCTCATCCGCTAGCTGCGGCTCGGGTACACACACTGTATCCACAGCTTCAGGCTTGGCCACAGGTGCAGGGACCTTGAATACAGGCTTGTTACAGGCCTCCACCACAGATGTCTGCATGGTGGTCTTGCTGGACCCAGGCACTGGGACTTGCTTACCGCTGGCACCGGACTGCGACCTGGTGCGGCCTGAGCTCGCCATGCTGGACACCACATGCTGCTGCTGGAGATTTTCTTGCAGGGTCTGCTTCTCCAAAGATGTCCTCTGTCTGCGGGCCGGAGAGCTGAGCTGCACAGCTGACGGTGATGGAAGCTGAGCTCCTGGCTGGAGCTGTGCACTGACCGGGGCTTCTCTGCAGGAATCACAAGACTTAACACTTTGCTGCATTTCTTTAGGGACATATTCCGGCTTCTTTGCTGCACTTGGAGTTGGTTTTCCTCCCAAAACATTACACACCGATTCCTTAGATTCTCCTTTCCTGCTGGAGCTTTGTGCTGCAGTCACAGGTCTCACAACGACTCTGGGGGTGCTATTCCCAATGGAAGAGGCCTGGGAGCCGTGTCCCAGTGTAGGCCGGGAAGCCTGGGCCTTGCCTGGGGAGCTTCCCCGCCCTGGGCTTGCTCCAGACATCAGGAGAACTGCTCACACACAACCTCACAGCTTGGGGGCAGTATTATAGTAGTTATATTCTTGTACATAGGGCGCAGTATTATAGTAGTTATATTCTTGTACATAGGGGCAGTATTATAGTAGTTATATTCTTGTACATAGGGGCAGTATTATAGTGGTTATATTCTTGTACATAGGAGCAGTATTATAGTAGTTATATTCTTGTACATAGTAGCAGTATTATAGTAGTTATATTCTTGTATATAGGGAACAGTATTATAGTAGTTATATTCTTGTACATAGTAGCAGTATTATAGTAGTTATATTCTTGTATATAGGGAACAGTATTATAGTAGTTATATTCTTGTACATAGTAGCAGTATTATAGTAGTTATATTCTTGTACATAGGGAACAGTATTTTAGTAGTTATATTCTTGTACATAGGAGCAGTATTATAGTAGTTATATCCTTGTACATAGGGAACAGTATTATAGTAGTTATATTCTTGTACATAGGAGCAGTATTAAAGTAGTTATATTCTTGTACATAGGGGGCAGTATTATAGTAGTTATATTCTTGTACATAGGGAGCAGTATTATAGCAGTTATATTCTTGTATATAGGAGCAATATTATAGTAGTTATATTTTTGTACATAGGGAGCAGTATTATAGTAGTTATATTCTTGTACATAGGGGCAGTATTATAGTAGTTATATTCTTGTATATAGGAGCAGTATTATAGTAGTTATATTCTTGTACATAGGGGGCAGTATTATAGTAGTTATATTCTTGTACATAGAGGACAGTATTATAGTAGTTATATTCTTGTACATAGGGCGCAGTATTATAGTAGTTATATTCTTGTACATAGGAGCAGTATTATAGTAGTTATATTCTTGTACATAGGGCGCAGTATTATAGTAGTTATATTCTTGTACATAGGGCGCAGTATTATAGTAGTTATATTCTTGTACATAGGGGCAGTATTATAGTAGTTATATTCTTGTACATAGGAGCAGTATTATAGTAGTTATATTCTTGTACATAGGGGCAGTATTATAGTAGTTATATTCTTGTACATAGAGGCAGTATTATAGTAGTTATATTCTTGTACATAGGAGCAGTATTATAGTAGTTATATTCTTGTACATAGGGGCAGTATTATAGTAGTTATATTCTTGTATATAGGAGCAGTATTATAGTAGTTATATTTTTGTACATAGGGAGCAGTATTATAGTAGTTATATGCTTGTACATAGGGGGCAGTATTATAGTAGTTATATTCTTGTACATAGGAGCAGTATTAAAGTAGTTATATTCTTGTACATAGGGGCAGTATTATAGTAGTTATATTCTTGTATATAGGGAGCAGTATTATAGTAGTTATATTCTTGTATATAGGGGCAGTATTATAGTAGTTATATTCTTGTACATAGAGGACAGTATTATAGTAGTTATATTCTTGTACATAGGGCGCAGTATTATAGTAGTTATATTCTTGTACATAGGAGCAGTATTATAGTAGTTATATTCTTGTACATAGGGCGCAGTATTATAGTAGTTATATTCTTGTACATAGGGCGCAGTATTATAGTAGTTATATTCTTGTACATAGGGGCAGTATTATAGTAGTTATATTCTTGTACATAGGAGCAGTATTATAGTAGTTATATTCTTGTACATAGGGGCAGTATTATAGTAGTTATATTCTTGTACATAGAGGCAGTATTATAGTAGTTATATTCTTGTACATAGGAGCAGTATTATAGTAGTTATATTCTTGTACATAGGGGCAGTATTATAGTAGTTATATTCTTGTATATAGGAGCAGTATTATAGTAGTTATATTTTTGTACATAGGGAGCAGTATTATAGTAGTTATATGCTTGTACATAGGGGGCAGTATTATAGTAGTTATATTCTTGTATATAGGAGCAGTATTATAGTAGTTATATTCTTGTACATAGGGGGCAGTATTATAGTAGTTATATTCTTGTACATAGGAGCAGTATTAAAGTAGTTATATTCTTGTACATAGGGGCAGTATTATAGTAGTTATATTCTTGTATATAGGGAGCAGTATTATAGTAGTTATATTCTTGTATATAGGGGCAGTATTATAGTAGTTATATTCTTGTACATAGGGGGCAGTATTATAGTAGTTATATTCTTGTATATAGGAGCAGTATTATAGTAGTTATATTCTTGTACATAGGGGGCAGTATTATAGTAGTTATATTCTTGTATATAGGAGCAGTATTATAGTAGTTATATTCTTGTACATAGGGGGCAGTATTATAGTAGTTATATTCTTGTACATAGGGGCAGTATTATAGTAGTTATATTCTTGTACATAGGGGCAGTATTATGGTAGTTATATTCTTGTATATAGGGAGCAGTATTATAGTAGTTATATTCTTGTATATAGGGGCAGTATTATAGTAGTTATATTCTTGTACATAGGAGCAGTATTATAGTAGTTATATTCTTGTACATAGGGGCAGTATTATAGTAGTTATATTCTTGTACATAGGGAGCAGTATTATAGTAGTTATATTCTTGCACATAGGGGCAGTGTTATAGTAGTTATATTCTTGTACATAGGGCGCAGTATTATAGGAGATATATTCTTGTATATAGGGGCAGTATTATAGTAGTTATATTACATAGGGGGCAGTATTATAGGAGATATATTCTTGTACATAGGGGCAGTATTATAGTAGTTATATTCTTGTACATAGGAGCAGTATTATAGTAGTTATATTCTTGTACATAGGGGCAGTATTATAGTAGTTATATTCTTGTACATAGGGAGCAGCATTATAGTAGTTATATTCTTGCACATAGGGGCAGTATTATAGTAGTTATATTCTTGTATTTAGGGAGCAGTATTATAGTAGTTATATTCTTGTACATAGGAGCAGTATTATAGGAGATATATTCTTGTACATAGGGGCAGTATTATAGTAGTTATATTCTTGTACATAGGGGCAGTATTATAGTAGTTATATTACATAGGGGGCAGTATTATAGGAGATATATTCTTGTACATAGGGGCAGTATTATAGTAGTTATATTCTTGTACATAGGGAGCAGTATTATAGTAGTTATATTCTTGTACATAGGGACAGTATTATAGTAGTTATATTCTTGTACATAGGGAGCAGTATTATAGTAGTTATATTCTTGTACATACGGGGCAGTATTATAGGAGATATATTCTTGTACATAGGGGGCAGTATTATCGTAGTTATATTCTTGTACATAGGGGCAGTATTATAGTAGTTATATTCTTGTACATAGGGAGCAGTATTATAGTAGTTATATTCTTGTACATACGGGGCAGTATTATAGGAGATATATTCTTGTACATAGGGGCAGTATTATAGTAGTTATATTCTTGTACATAGGGGCAGTATTATAGTAGTTATATTCTTGTACATAGGGGCAGTATTATAGTAGTTATATTCTTGTACATAGGGACAGTATTATATCAGTTATATTCCTGTACATAGGAGCAGTATTATATTTATAGTACTGGAATTAATAGTCTTATAGCTCTAGTATTTCAGGGCAGTCGGTGTAGATCCACTTTGTTTTCCATCTTCCATCCTCTCACTTTCTTTCCGCCATTGATCGCTGTGTAATTAGCTTCCAGTAGAATAGCAGCCATGGTCGTCTGTGTTCGGAGGATGTCTCGCTCGCCTCATTCTGTGTTCGGAGGATTTCACGCTCGCCTCGTTCTGTGTTCGGAGGATTTCTCGCTTGCCTCGTTTTGTGTTCGGAGGATTTCTCGCTCGCCTCGTTCTGTGTTCGGAGGATTTCTCGCTCGCCTCGTTTTGTGTTCGGAGGATTTCTCGCTCACCTCGTTCTGTGTTCTGAGGATTTCTCACTCGCCTCATTCTGTGTTCGGAGGATTTCTCGCTCGCCTCGTTCTGTGTTCGGAGGATTTCTCGCTCGCCTCGTTCTGTGTTCGGAGGATTTCTTGCTCGCCTCGTTCTGTGTTCGGAGGATTTCTCGCTCGCCTCGTTTTGTGTTTGGAGGATTTCTCGCTTGCTTCACGCTGTGTTCGGAGGATTTCTCGCTTGCCTCGTTTTGTGTTCGGAGGATTTCTCGCTCGCCTCGTTCTGTGTTCGGAGGATGGCTCGCTCGCCTCGTTCTGTGTTCGGAGGATTTCTCGCTCGCCTCGTTCTGTGTTTGGAGGATTTCTCGCTTGCCTCGTTCTGTGTTCGGAGGATTTCTTGCTCGCCTCGTTCTGTGTTCGGAGGATTTCTCGCTCGCCTCGTTCTGTGTTCGGAGGATTTCTCGCTCGCCTCGTGCTGTGTTCGGAGGATTTCTCGCTCGCCTCGTTCTGTGTTCGGAGGATTTCTCGCTCGCCTCGTTCTGTGTTCGGAGGATTTCTCGCTCGCCTCGTTCTGTGTTCGGAGGATTTCTCGCTCGCCTCGTTCTGTGTTCGGAGGATTTCTCGCTCGCCTCGTTCTGTGTTCGGAGAATTTCTCGCTCGCCTCGTTCTGTGTTCGGAGGATTTCTCGCTCGCCTCGTTCTGTGTTCGGAAGATTTCTCGCTCGCCTCGTTCTGTATTCGGAGGATTTCTCGCTCGCCTCGTTCTGTGTTCGGAGGATTTCTCGCTCGCCTCGTTCTGTGTTCGGAGGATTTCTCGCTCGCCTCGTTCTGTGTTCGGAGGATTTCTTGCTCGCCTCGTTCTGTGTTCGGAGAATTTCTCGCTCGCCTCGTTCTGTGTTCGGAGGATTTCTCGCTCGCCTCGTTCTGTGTTCGGAAGATTTCTCGCTCGCCTCGTTCTGTGTTCGGAGGATTTCTCTCTCGCCTCGTTCTGTGTTCGGAGGATTTCTCGCTCGCCTCGTTCTGTGTTCGGAGGATGTCTCGCTCGCCTCGTTCTGTGTTCGGAGGATTTCTCGCTCGCCTCGTTCTGTGTTCGGAGGATTTCTCGCTCGCCTCGTTCTGTGTTCGGAGGATTTCTCGCTCGCCTCGTTCTGTGTTCGGAGGATTTCTCGCTCGCCTCGTTCTGTGTTCGGAGGATTTCTTGCTCGCCTCGTTCTGTGTTCGGAGGATTTCTCGCTCGCCTCGTTTTGTGTTTGGAGGATTTCTCGCTTGCTTCACGCTGTGTTCGGAGGATTTCTCGCTTGCCTCGTTTTGTGTTCGGAGGATTTCTCGCTCGCCTCGTTCTGTGTTCGGAGGATGGCTCGCTCGCCTCGTTCTGTGTTCGGAGGATTTCTCGCTCGCCTCGTTCTGTGTTTGGAGGATTTCTCGCTTGCCTCGTTCTGTGTTCGGAGGATTTCTTGCTCGCCTCGTTCTGTGTTCGGAGGATTTCTCGCTCGCCTCGTTCTGTGTTCGGAGGATTTCTCGCTCGCCTCGTGCTGTGTTCGGAGGATTTCTCGCTCGCCTCGTTCTGTGTTCGGAGGATTTCTCGCTCGCCTCGTTCTGTGTTCGGAGGATTTCTCGCTCGCCTCGTTCTGTGTTCGGAGGATTTCTCGCTCGCCTCGTTCTGTGTTCGGAGGATTTCTCGCTCGCCTCGTTCTGTGTTCGGAGAATTTCTCGCTCGCCTCGTTCTGTGTTCGGAGGATTTCTCGCTCGCCTCGTTCTGTGTTCGGAAGATTTCTCGCTCGCCTCGTTCTGTATTCGGAGGATTTCTCGCTCGCCTCGTTCTGTGTTCGGAGGATTTCTCGCTCGCCTCGTTCTGTGTTCGGAGGATTTCTCGCTCGCCTCGTTCTGTGTTCGGAGGATTTCTTGCTCGCCTCGTTCTGTGTTCGGAGAATTTCTCGCTCGCCTCGTTCTGTGTTCGGAGGATTTCTCGCTCGCCTCGTTCTGTGTTCGGAAGATTTCTCGCTCGCCTCGTTCTGTATTCGGAGGATTTCTCGCTCGCCTCGTTCTGTGTTCGGAGGATTTCTCGCTCGCCTCGTTCTGTGTTCGGAGGATGTCTCGCTCGCCTCGTTCTGTGTTCGGAGGATTTCTCGCTCGCCTCGTTCTGTGTTCGGAGGATTTCTCGCTCGCCTCGTTCTGTGTTCGGAGGATTTCTCGCTCGCCTCGTTCTGTGTTTGGAGGATTTCACGCTCGCCTCGTGCTGACGTCTCTTCTTTCTGGCAGGTTTGGATGCGATTTTCCGTTCTGTCTCGTCTGATGACATGGCTGTTGAGCAGATATGTGCCGCGCTGATAATGTGGATTTACTCCGGTATTTTCCCGGCTTACGGTTTTATTGGTGTTTGTGTCACTTTTGCTGTTTTTTCCTCTCGATTTTTCCTTCTCATCCAATCAGTCTCTTGCCGCTGATCTTCAGACGTCGGCTGCTGCCTCTGGTCCGGCTCATTTATTACAACGTCCATTGCTCTTTAGATAACTGGCAAATAGTTTTAGAAGCTTCAAATTGAGAAATAAATGACCTTGTAAAGCGCAGAGTAACCGGCGAGAGGCTGAAAATAGCATTATATAGAGATGGAGATATCAGGCGGCCACAGCCGACATCACAGATCTGCAGCAGCGGCCGCACAATGAAAGGTCTCATGTAACAATGGGCAAAAGTTCAATTGTGATCCGAAGCACAAAGAAATAAGAGACAATCCAATAATGCAAAGCACTAAGCGGAAATTACAGCAAATCTGATGAATATCGGAAAATTACCACCATGGTCTACACTGTGACCTCCGACACCAACAGCAAAGAAAGTCGATCTAGTTCCAAAAGGAAAGGAATCCATCTTTAAGCATCTATTCTCGGAAACAGTTTGCACCAAAATATTGAGCCATGGGAGACAAGTCCAGAGATGCTGCAGCCATCGGAGACAAGAACAGAGATGCTGGAGATATAGGAGACAAGTCCGGAGATTCTGCAGCCATGAGAGACAAGAACAGAGATGCTGCAGCCATAGGAAACAAGTCCGGAAATGCTGCAGTCATGGGAGACAAGAACAGAGATGCTGGAGATATAGGAGACAAATCCGGAGATTCTGCAGCCATGGTAGACAAGACCAGAGATTCTGCAGCCATGGGAGACAAGTCCGGAGATTCTGCAGCCATGGGAGACATGAACAGAGATGCTGGAGTCATAGGAGATAACTCTGGAGATGCTGCAGCCATGGGAGACAAGAACAGAGATGCTGCAGCCATGGGAGACAAGAACAGAGATGCTGGTGTCATAGGAAATAACTCTGGAGATGCTGCAGCCATGGGAGACAAGAACAGAGATGCTGGAGTCAAAGGAAATAATGCTGAAGACGCTGCAGCCATGGGAGACAAGTCTGGAGATTCTGCAGCCATGGGAGACAAGAACAGAGATGCTGGAGTCATAGGAGATAATGCTGAAGATGCTGCAGCCATGGGAGACAAGTCTGAAGACGCTGCAGCCATGGGAGACAAGTCTGAAGATGCTGCTGCCATGGGAGACAAGTCTAGAGACACTGCAGCTGTGACGCCCTGGCAAAACCAGGTAGTCACACAGTATAGGCCACCGCATAACACCATCCCACACAGGGTTACACACAGCCGACCTGAAACCCTAGTCACCCCCCCACCCCGCCAGGGTAAGAAAGGGACACCAGTGGGCGGGACCAGGCGGATGGAGAACGCCCACCTAGGGGTCTGGAGAACCTGGGGCGGGAAAAGAGTCAGTTGAGTTCAGCTAAGGCTGGAGTTCAGTTCAGTGTCTGAGTGGAGGCGAAGTTGTAGTTCAAGTGGAATGGAGTGGAGCAGTTGAGGAGGAGAAAGTGAAGGCTGAGACAGAAAGGAAAGGCGTCAGGGTTGGAGCCCCGGCGTACTGGCTAGGTGGCAGATGATGGTCCGTGTCTGTCAGGAGACGGGAATACGGCTGCCGAAGATCCAAGGTGGACCAGGGCAGGGTTGGAGCCCGCCAGTACCGACACCGGAGAACCGACCCGGAAACCATGCACAGAGGGGGTACTTGGACCTTGAAGCCAGGACCGGAACCAACGGCCTAGCTAATTAACCAATTGAGGGCAGGATTATAGCTCCTGTCCCAACCAAAGTCCCAAAAGCAGACAACAGCCCACCGCGGGGGATAGGGCATCCGCCAGTGCCCGGTAGAGCCCACGGGCCAGCGTCAGCAGGCACGGCTCCCAACAAAAGGACCGGAAGCGGACTCCCGTGTTTCACACCGGGCAGGCCACCACACCAAACACAGAGTGCAGAGGAAAGTGACATAGACCACCAGCCCGGGGGTGGGACCAGATACACCCGACCGCGGCGGCCGGCCACCAGCACCGTGGTTTACCATTGGACTTGTGTGATTCATTTAATCGGGAGTAAACTGACATCCCCCGGTCTGACCGGGCGCGCCGGCCCCGGAAGTCACCATCCTCAGCCTCAGAGACACTGGGCCCCGGGGCATCCATCCCTACCCACGGAGGGGTTAACATCCAGCTGCCATCCCATCGTCCCCTGGGTGCCCCACAACAGCAGCGGTGGTGCCACATTTCACCACACACCGTGGGTGGCATCGCAGACAGTTTACGGCAAATCCCGTACAAATACGTCCCCTTTTATTTGAAGTGCCCGCGCGACCCCCGGGTCTGGTAGAATCTCTCGAGCCACACTGCGGATCCGGATCCGAGCAGCCCGGATGCTGGCACGGGGGCGGCACACAGCCATGGGAGAAAAGTCTGGAGACGCTGCAGCCATGAGAGACAAGTCCAGAGACGCTGCAGCCATGGGAGACATGTCCGGAGATTCTTTATCCATGGGAGACAAGTTCAGAGAAACTGCAGCCATGAGAGTGAAAGCTAGAGATGCTGCAGACATGAGAGACAAGTCCAGAAATAGTGCAGCCATGGGAGAGAAGTCCAGAAATATTGCAGCCATGGGAGAGAAGTCCAGAAATATTGCAGCCATGGGAGAGAAGTCCAGAAATATTGCAGCCATGGGAGAGAAGTCCAGAAATATTGCAGCCATGGGAGACAAGTCCAGAAATATTGCAGCCATGGGAGACAAGTCCAGAAATATTGCAGCCATGGGAGACAAGTCCAGAAATATTGCAGCCATGGGAGACAAGTCCAGAAATATTGCAGCCATGGGAGACAAGTCTGGAGATGATGCAGCCATGGGAAGCCAGACCAGAGACGCTGGAGCCATAGGAGACAAGTCTGAAGATCCTTCAGCCGTGGTAGACAAGTCTGGGTGTGTTGCAGCCTTGGTAGGACATTTAGGTCACACAGGTTGCTCACAGTAGCATCAGCAACATGCTACCTGTTGTTGTTGTTGTGTGGAAAAATGGCTCCTGGGACACTTTGAAGCAATGACCGAACCACTGGTTCCATGTATGATCCATTCTGTACTGGAAGTCAAGTTAGATGTCACATACAAAGACTATGGCGTCAAACAAAGTCTACACAAATCATCAGAAGACATTAGCCCGACATTTGGCTATGAGCTGACATCTGGCTATAGATGTTATAGATGTCCAATGTCCTCATACCACCGCTCTCAAAGGAGATCATGCTGTAGAGCAAGACGGTAATGGAGGCTGCACGGCAGATCTGTCCTCTACTGTGATGAGTCTAGCTTCTGTCTTGGACAAAATGAAAGCTGGAGACTTGGTCTGGAGACCACATGGGCAACGCTGTGAAGAGCTCTTCATAAGGAAATGTCAGATCAGTCTAACTCCCAGGATTATGATGTGGGTGGGGGGATTATGTGCAGTAGCTGGATTCATTCAAAGTATATAAACAGCAGTAGTTGTGGCCATTTCTCCAAAGTGCACTGGGAGCAGCTTTCACCACGACACCAGCTTGCATGCTGCTGGTGCTAATGTGAGCCATCCGTGTGGCTCAATTCTGCAGTGTCTCCAGACTTGGCTGTCATGGCTACAGCATCTACGGACTTGCCTCCTATGGCTGAAGCAACTAAACACTGGTCTCGTCTCCCATAGCTGCAGCATCTCCGGACTTGTCTCCTATGCCTGCAGCATCTCCGGACTTGTCTCCTATGCCTGCAGCATCTACGGACTTGTCTCCTATGCCTGCAGCATCTCCGGACTTGTCTCCTATGCCTGCAGCATCTACGGACTTGTCTGCCATGGCTGCTGCAATTCCACATTTGTCTCCCATGGCTGCAGCATGTCTGAACTTGTCTCCCATGGCTGCAGCTTCTCCAGACTTGTCTGCCATGTCAGCAGCATCTTCACACTTGTCTCCCATGGCTGCAGTATCTCCGGACTTGTCTCCCATGAATACAGCATCTCCGGACTTGTCTCCCATGGACGCAGCATTTTCAGACTTGTCTCCTATAGCTGCAGCATTTCCAGACTTGTCTCCCATGGATGTAGCATCTCCGGACTTGTCTCCTATGGACGCAACATCTCCGGACTTGTCTCCTATGGACGCAGCATCTTCAGACTTGTCTCCTATGGACGCAGCATCTTCAGACTTGTCTCCTATGGACGCAGCATCTTCAGACTTGTCTCCTATGGACGCAGCATCTTCAGACTTGTCTCCTATGGACGCAGCATCTCCGGACTTGTCTCCTATGGACGCAGCATCTCCGGACTTGTCTCTTATAGCTTGTAGGATAGGTGATAACGTGCTAATCTCCAGTTGTCTGACTGCTGGGATCCACACTAGTCCTAAAATAACTAAGAAGAATCTGAATGCACCACTGAACAATTCATGAGATTCCCGGGGCCTCGTTCTCAGAATCATTCTTGGTATTGGAGCAAGGTTTCATCACAGGAGACACTTGATCGCTGGAGACCCCAGCAGGGCTGTGTGTGACCCCCTCATTGTCAAGGGGCTCTTATAACAAACAGGAATTATTCTAAGAGGAAACCCTTTGAAGAACCTGCCCCCGGATAAAGAAGACTTGTTCATGTCGTCCGGCTCCACACGATCACACATTTTTTACAATCTAGCACATATCCATAAAAAGTGTATATACTTTACACACATTTCTCAGACAGCTGCGGTAGAACTGCAGATCCCAGCAGGCGGATCGTTATCCTGTTCCCAGCGTGACTTCTGCGCGGATGACAGTGCTCTCCCCTCCGCACCAGCACCGCTCTATTATTCTGCCTTTCTTTCCGATTAATGAAGCAAAATCAAGAGAAGCCGAGAAACGCGGTAATTGCCTCATTTCTTCTCGGAGACCGAGCTGCCAAATTCTGTAACCGATATTTACTGATTCCACAAAAAAGACGAAATAATCCGACTGCAAAGTGGAGACGAAGATGAATCCAGACGCTCCAATCTATAGCTATTGTATATAATAAAAGGGGCAGTATTATAGCAGTTATATTGTTGTACATAGGGGCAGTATTATAGCAGTTATATTCTTGTACATAGGAGCAGTATTATAGTAATTATATTCTTGTACATAGGGGCAGTATTATAGTAGTTATATTCTTGTACATAGGAACAGTATTATAGTAGTTATATTCTTGTACATAGGGGCAGTATTATAGTAGTTATATTCTTGTACATAGGAGCAGTATTATAGCAGTTATATTGTTGTACATAGGAGCAGTATTACAGTAATTATATTCTTGTACATAGGAGGCAGTATTATAGTAGTTATATTCTTGTACATAGGAGCAGTATTATAGTAGTTATATTCTTGTACATAGGGGTGGTATTATAGTAGTTACATTCTTGTACATGGGGGCAGTATTATAGTAGTTATATTCTTGTACATAGGGGCAGTATTATAGTAGTTATATTCTTGTACACAGGGGGCAGTATTATAGTAGTTATATTCTTGTATATAGGGGCAGTATTATAGTAGTTATATTCTTGTACATAGGGGCAGTATTATAGTAGTTATATTCTTGTACATAGGGGCAGTATTATAGTAGTTATATTTTTGTACATAGGGGCAGTATTATAGTAGTTATATTCTTGTACATAGGGGCAGTATTATAGTTATATTCTTGTACATAGGGGGCAGTATTATAGTAGTTGTATTTTTGTACATAGGGGCAGTATTATAGTAGTTATATTCTTGTATGTAGGGGCAGTATTATAGTAGTTATATTCTTGTACATAGGAGCAGTATTATAGTAGTTATATTCTTGTACATAGGGGCAGTATTATAGTAGTTATATTCTTGTACATAGGGGCAGTATTATAGTTATATTCTTGTACATAGGGGGCAGTATTATAGTAGTTGTATTTTTGTACATAGGGGCAGTATTATAGTAGTTATATTCTTATTCCAGTTTCCCATTGACTTGCAATAGATTCGTGATGAATACATGAATAGTCTGAAATATTTGAGATGCATAATCCGAACCCGAATATTTTAGTATTCGCCCATCACTAATTATTTCCTTTCCACTTCACAAATACTCGCTACTTAGTGTTGGTATAACATGAAATCGCAATAAAAACATTTAAGTTCATGGATGTAAAATGAAAAAAATGTGACAAAGTTCACAGGGTATGAATACTTTTTCAAGGCACTGCAGTGTATATTATTGTGTCGTCATTTCAGTTTCCAGTCTCTGTCCTTAGACAATAGTGACTGCGGCTCTTATGTAAAGTGTGCACGTTCGCATTGTTTAATATTTCAGCGCCTCTCCCGATCTTCTTGTCATCCCCCGGCTCAGCGTGGAGACATGGATGAGAGGAGCGGTGCAGACGGCACATCTGGGGATGAGCTGCAGACTCTCTCTGTTATCGCTGTTTCCCTGGATTCAGATTTTGCTATTCGATTGCGTTTACATTAGTTGAAACAGCTTAAAGGGGAACTCCACATTGAGGCTGATTTCTTTCTTTCTATGAATGATAGTGTAGCGGTGGCGTCCCTGCACCCATCGCTTTCCTCCCCGCCGGAACGTGCTTACTCACTGCTGCCTGGCATTCCTTCTCTCCTCAACGTGGGTGCCTACTGCTTCGCCCTCCACGGCCTGTCACGGCAGAGGATATTTAAGGCACACACCCACTAGGGGAGGTGCCTGATCAATGTGTTCAGTTAGTTAGTTAGTTGTTTTGTTTCCCTAGCCAGCTAGTTGTCAGGTCCCCTTGTCCATCCTGTCTTGTTGGTTCCTGGTTCCAGTCCGTTCTGTCCTGTTGGTTCCTGGTTCCAGTCCATTCTGTCTTGTTGGTTCCTGGTTCCAGTCCATTCTGTCTTGTTGGTTCCTGGTTCCAGTCCATCTTGCCCTGTTGGTTCCTGGTTCTAGTCCGTTCTGTCCTGTTGGTTCCTGGTTCCAGTCCATTCTGTCTTGTTGGTTCCTGGTTCCAGTCCATTCTGTCTTGTTGGTTCCTGGTTCCAGTCCATCTTGCCCTGTTGGTTCCTGGTTCTAGTCCGTTCTGTCCTGTTGGTTCCTGGTTCCAGTCCATCTTGCCCTGTTGGTTCCTGGTTCCAGTCCGTTCTGTCCTGTTGGTTCCTGGTTCCAGTCCGTTCTGTCCTGTTGGTTCCTGGTTCCAGTCCGTTCTGTCCTGTTGGTTCCTGGTTCCAGTCCGTTCTGTCCTGTTGGTTCCTGGTTCCAGTCCGTTCTGTCCTGTTGGTTCCTGGTTCCAGTCCGTTCTGTCCTGTTGGTTCCTGGTTCCAGTCCGTTCTGTCCTGTTGGTTCCTGGTTCCAGTCCGTTCTGTCCTGTTGGCTCCTGGTTCCAGTCCGTTCTGTCCTGTTGGTTCCTGGTTCCAGTCCGTTCTGTCCTGTTGGTTCCTGGTTCCAGTCCGTTCTGTCCTGTTGGTTCCTGGTTCCAGTCTGTTCACATACACTGTATCTTGCCTAGGGCATGCTCCATTAGGTAAAATGGAGACCTGTGGATTTTCTCAGTGGTCTGTGTATGGAGGTGTGCAGACCTCCATTGTTGCGCTCGTGCTAACAGAGTGGGCCATTACCTGAGTGGGCGCACCCCACCGCTGAACATGGACTGTTTAAATCCTGTTTGTTTCTTTATGCCAAAAAATGCTGTTTAAGTTTGTTATGTTTTTAGACTGGTTTATGAAGCCAAAATAAATCCGCTGAAAATTGTAATGAAAAGCGTTTCTGTGACCTCCACGACCAGCAGCAGAGAGGGCCGGATCGCCACAAAGCGCTAAAATGTACAGACTTTCCACAATTGATGAGTGAACTGCAAATATCTGGAAAACAAAAACCCCGTCCACAATGGCGAACACAAAAAAAACAATAACCAGCGACCAGATATAAAGAGACTTCAAAAGAGGTGCAAAATAAAGGAAAAAATTCACCAACACCAAAAACAAGACAAAAAAAGAGAAAACCCGAGACTGAATATTAATGAATATTACACCGCAAGCCAAACAGCGGATCTTTCTTTCTCTGCCTTGTTTACGCCTGGCCGCCATGTTGTTGGCTCTTCTGAGAGTTTGAAGAATTGAGGTGACAAGGAGTGACGTTATAGAGGGCAACAAAGCTGCAATTACAGCAGGGCTGGTGCTTAAAGGGACAAGCCTCCATGACAGCAAGACATTGATTCTAAACATGGCGCGCACAGGTCGGGGTCGTTACACATTTTACTTTGGCTACACATAATAGTTTAGTGCAGATTGTGTTATAGTGGAGGCCATTAATCAAAACTCCCTAGAAATATATGTCTGTTACCCATAGCAACCACAGAGCTCAGCTTTCATTTTATCATAGGAACTAATCAGTGCTCAGCTTTCATTTTATCATAGCAACCAATCAGAGCTCAGCTTTCATTTTATCATAGTAACGAATCAGTGCTCAGATTTCATTTTATCATAGCAACCAATCAGCACTCAGCTTTCATTTATCATAGTAACGAATCAGTGCTCAGCTTTCATTTTATCATAGCAACCAATCAGACCTCAGCTTTAATTTTATCATAGCAACCAGAGCTCAGCTTTCATTTTATCATAGGAACCACAGAGCTAGTCTTTCATTTTATAATGGCAACCAATTAGAGCTCAGCTTTCATTTTATCATAGCAACCAATCAGCACTCAGCTTTTATTTTATCATAGCAACTAATTAGTTCAGCTTTCATTTTATCATAGCAACCAATCACAGCTCAGCTTTCATTTTATCATAGGAACCAATTAGAGCTCAGCTTTTGTTTTAACATAGCAACTAATCAGACCTCAGCTTTCATTTTATCATAGCAACCAATCAGAGCTCAGCTTTCATTTTATCATAGCAACCAATCAGAGCTCAGCTTTCATTTTATCATAGCAACCAATCAAAGCTCAGCTTTCATTTTATCATAGCAACCAGTCAGAGCTCAGCTTTCATTTTATCATAGCAACCAATCAGAGCTCAGCTTTCATTTTATCATAGCAACCAATCAGAGCTCAGCCTTCATTTCTTACACTGCTATGGTAAAATGAAAAACTCAGTTCTAATTGGTTGTGCTGATAAAAATGCCAGCTGAGCTCTGATTGGTTGCTATAAGAAAATGAAAGCTGAGTTCTAAGTGGCTGCTATTGATAAATTAAAGCTGAGCTCTGATTTTTTTGCCCTGATAAAATGAAAGCTGAGTTCTAATTGGTTGTCATGGTGAAATAAAAGCTAATCTCTGGTTGCTATGGGAAAATAAAAGCTGTGCTGTATCTGGTTGCTATGGGCAAGACATACATTTTTCTGTAAGAATTTTGGAAAATAAGTCCCAAATATACATAAAATACAACTAAAAGCTTCAAAAACAAACAATGTGATGGTTCAGGCTGGACGGGCTATTGGTCAGGCACAATAACATCGGGTGACATAAAATCTATATATTGTGGTCTGCGGTGAATAACTGCGAGGGGACCAACATGGCCGCCATTACATCGTCAACATAGGGCATCATCCAGCTTTCCACTGTGGAAGCTGCACTGGTGGTCATTCTGCTCACCCAGCTTTCCCAGAGACAGATGTGACTAGGAAATGGTGGAAAAGGGCAATGCAATCATTTTCTAGTGGGGAATTATCGTAACACAATGCATAGTTCCAATAACGTGTACAAATAAAGCATGACCAAGGTTACATCACATCATCCCCAGAGCTGCAATCATAGTTCTGCCAGATGAATCTGCAGCAATGTGTAAGAGGAGCTAAGGGTTATAAAAAGACAGGGACTTTCTTCCAAAAATAGCGCCACATCTGTCAACAGGTTGTGCCTGGTATTGCAGCTACACATCGCTTCACTGCAAAACCAGCCGTGTATCCCTGCACAATCCCCGCACAGCAGTGACATGTGAGATTTCAGAGACTAGGATGCACGCAAACATGGCAACGGACGTCATCCACCTCGTCCATCCCCGGGGCCATAAATAATGTAGAATTCCCCCTTACCTCATCAAAGTGGGCCTCATCTTCACAGTTCTCCAGGACTCGGGTGAAAAATGAAAGACCTAGAAAGAAGGTGAGATTGTGCGTTACCCACAGATAATGGAGCAAATGATGAACTACAAGTCTCACAATGCAGAAATGGGAGGAGTCACAATGTCAGAATGAACCCGCATCACTCCCGTCACTAATACACCGATATAGCAGAGCGGGCCACAGCCCTGTATGGGGTACTGCTTTCACTGGCAACGAGGCTTGCAAATGTTGGGTTACCCTTTACACCCCCACAGGGAATAGCGTCTTTTTACAATCACTAAGAGCTTTTTGGTGAAAGTAACAAATAGGCTTTATTCACCAGGAACTGAAATAGATACGAAAAAGTTCACAGAAATCCCTAGTCTCGCTTGTATACATCTGTGAGCTCCCTCTAGTGGTGGCTGTATAAATCTGTATGCAGTGAGCTCCCTCTAGTGGTGGCTGTATAAATCTGAATGTAGTGAGCTCCCTCTAGTGATGGCTGTATAAATCTGTATGTAGTGAGCTCCCCCTAGTGATGGCTGTATAAATCTGTATGTAGTGAGCTTCCTCTAGTGATGGCTGTATAAATCTGTATATAGTGAGCTCCCCCTAGTGGTGGCTGTATAAATCTGTATGCAGTGAGCTCCCTCTAGTGGTGACTGTATAAATCTGTATGTAGTGAGCTCCCTCTAGTGGTGGCTGTATAAATCTGTATGTAGTGAGCTCCCTCTAGTGGTGGCTGTATAAATCTGTATGTAGTGAGCTCCCCTAGTGGTGGCTGTATAAATCTGTATGTAGTGAGCTCCCTATAGTGCTGGCTGTATAAATCTGTATGTAGTGAGCTCCCTCTAGTGGTGGCCGTATAAATCTGTATGTAGTGAGCTCCCTCTAGTGGTGCCTGTATAAATCTGTATGTAGTGAGCTCACTCTAGTGGTGACTGTATAAATCTGTATGTAGTGAGCTCCCTCTAGTGGTGGCTGTATAAATCTGAATGTAGTGAGCTCCCTCTAGTGATGGCTGTATAAATCTGTATGTAGTGAGCTCCCCCTAGTGATGGCTGTATAAATCTGTATGTAGTGAGCTTCCTCTAGTGATGGCTGTATAAATCTGTATATAGTGAGCTCCCCCTAGTGGTGGCTGTATAAATCTGTATGCAGTGAGCTCCCTCTAGTGGTGACTGTATAAATCTGTATGCAGTGAGCTCCCCCTAGTGGTGGCTGTATAAATCTGTATGTAGTGAGCTCCCTCTAGTGGTGGCTGTATAAATCTGTATATAGTGAGCTCCCTCTAGTGGTGGCTATATAAATCTGTATGTAGTGAGCTCCCTCTAGTGGTGGCTGTATAAATCTGTATGTAGTGATCTCCCTCTAGTGGTGGCTGTATAAATCTGTATGTAGTGAGCTCCCCTAGTGGTGGCTGTATAAATCTGTATGTAGTGAGCTCCCTATAGTGCTGGCTGTATAAATCTGTATGTAGTGAGCTGCCTCTAGTGGTGGCCGTATAAATCTGTATGTAGTGAGCTCCCTCTAGTGGTGCCTGTATAAATCTGTATGTAGTGAGCTTCCCTCTAGTGGTGGCTGTATAAATCTGTATGTAGTGAGCTTCCTCTAGTGGTGGCTGTATAAATCTGTATGTAGTGAGCTCCCTCTAGTGGTGACTGTATATATCTGTATGTAGTGAGCTCCCTCTAGTGGTGACTGTATAAATCTGTATGTAGTGAGCTTCCCTCTAGTGGTGGCTGTATAAATCTGTATGTAGTGAGCTTCCCTCTAGTGGTGGCTGTATAAATCTGTATGTAGTGAGCTTCCTCTAGTGGTGGCTGTATAAATCTGTATGTAGTGAGCTCCCTCTAGTGGTGACTGTATATATCTGTATGTAGTGAGCTCCGTCTAGTGGTGTCTGTATAAATCTGTATGTAGTGAGCTCCCTCTAGTGGTGACTGTATAAATCTATATGTACTGAGCTCCCTCTAGTGGTGGCTGTATAAATCTGTATGTAGTGAGCTCCCTCTAGTGGTGACTGTATAAATCTGTATGTAGTGAGCTCCCTCTAGTGGTGACTGTATAAATCTGTATGTAGTGAGCTCCCTCTAGTGGTGACTGTATATATCTGTATGTAGTGAGCTCCCTCTAGTGGTGACTGTATAAATCTGTATGTAGTGAGCTCCCTCTAGTGGTGACTGTAAAAATCTGTATGTAGTGAGCTCCCTCTAGTGGTGGCTGTATAAATCTGTATGTAGTGAGCTCCCTCTAGTGGTGGCTGTATAAATCTGTATGTAGTGAGCTCCCTCTAGTGGTGACTGTATATATCTGTATGTAGTGAGCTCCGTCTAGTGGTGTCTGTATAAATCTGTATGTAGTGAGCTCCCTCTAGTGGTGACTGTATAAATCTATATGTAGTGAGCTCCCTCTAGTGGTGGCTGTATAAATCTGTATGTAGTGAGCTCCCTCTAGTGGTGGCTGTATAAATCTGTATGTAGTGAGCTCCCTCTAGTGGTGACTGTATATATCTGTATGTAGTGAGCTCCGTCTAGTGGTGTCTGTATAAATCTGTATGTAGTGAGCTCCCTCTAGTGGTGACTGTATAAATCTATATGTAGTGAGCTCCCTCTAGTGGTGGCTGTATAAATCTGTATGTAGTGAGCTCCCTCTAGTGGTGACTGTATAAATCTGTATGTAGTGAGCTCCCTCTAGTGGTGACTGTATAAATCTGTATGTAGTGAGCTCCCTCTAGTGGTGACTGTATATATCTGTATGTAGTGAGCTCCCTCTAGTGGTGACTGTATAAATCTGTATGTAGTGAGCTCCCTCTAGTGGTGACTGTAAAAATCTGTATGTAGTGAGCTCCCTCTAGTGGTGGCTGTATAAATCTGTATGTAGTGAGCTCCCTCTAGTGGTGGCTGTATAAATCTGTATGTAGTGAACTCCCTCTAGTGGTGGCTGTATAAATCTGTGTGTAGTGAGCTCCCTCTAGTGGTGGATGTATAAATCTGTATGTAGTGAGCTCCCTCTAATGGTGGCTGTAAAAATCTGTATGTAGTGAGCTCCCTCTAGTGGTGGATGTATAAATCTGTATGTAGTGAGCTCCCTCTAGTGGTGGCTGTATAAATCTGTATGTAGTGATCTCCCTCTAGCGGTGGCTGTATCAATCTGCATGTAGTGAGCTCCCCTAGTGGTGGCTGTATAAATCTGTATGTAGAGAGCTCCCTCTAGTGGTGGCTGTATAAATCTGTATGTAGTGATCTCCCTCTAGCGGTGGCTGTATCAATCTGCATGTAGTGCGCTCCCCTAGTGGTGGCTGTATAAATCTGTATGTAGTGAGCTCCCTCTAGTGGTGGCTGTATAAATCTGTATACAGTGAGCTTCCTCTAGTGGTGGCTGTATAAATCTGTATGTAGTGAGCTCCCTCTAGTGGTGGCTATATAAATCTGTATGTAGTGAACTCCCTCTAGTGGTGGCTGTATAAATATGTATGTAGTGATCTCCCTCTAGCGGTGGCTGTATAAATCTGCATGTAGTGAGCTCCCCTAGTGGTGGCTGTATAAATCTGTATGTAGAGAGCTCCCTCTAGTGGTGCCTGTATAAATCTGTATGTAGTGAGCTCCCTCTAGTGGTGGCTGTATAAATCTGTATGTAGTGAGCTTCCTCTAGTGGTGGCTGTATAAATCTGTATGTAGTGATCTCCCTCTAGTGGTGACTGTATAATCTGTATGTAGTGAGCTCCCTCTAGTGGTGGCTGTATAAATCTGTATGTAGTGAGCTCCCTCTAGTTGTGGATGTATAATTCTGTATGTAGTGAGCTCCTCCTAGTGGTGACTGTATAAATCTGTATGTAGTGAGCTCCCTCTAGTGGAGACTGTATAAATCTGTATTTAGTGAGCTCCCTCTAGTGGTGACTGTATAAATCTGTATGTAGTGAGCTCCCTCTAGTGGTGACTGTATAAATCTGTATGTAGTGAGCTCCCTCTAGTGGTGGATGTATAAATCTGTATGTAGTGAGCTTCCTCTAGTGGTGGCTGTATAAATCTGTATGTAGTGAGCTCCCTCTAGTGGTGGCTGTATAAATCTGTATGTAGTGAGCTCCCTCTAGTGGTGACTGTATAAATCTGTATGTAGTGAGCTCCCTCTAGTGGTGGATGTATAAATCTGTATGTAGTGAGCTCCCTCTAGTGGTGGCTGTATAAATCTGTATGTAGTGAGCTCCCTCTAGTGGTGGCTGTATAAATCTGTATGTAGTGAGCTCCCTCTAGTGGTGCCTGTATAAATCTGTATGTAGTGAGCTCCCTCTAGTGGTGGCTGTATAAATCTGTATGTAGTGAGCTCCCTCTAGTGGTGGCTGTATAAATCTGTATGTAGTGAGCTCCCTCTAGTGGTGGCTGTATAAATCTGTATATAGTGAGCTCCCTCTAGTGGTGGATGTATAAATCTGTATGTAGTGAGCTCCCTCTAGTGGTGGCTGTATAAATCTGTATGTAGTGAGCTCCCTCTAGTGGTGGCTGTATAAATCTGTATGTAGTGAGCTCCCTCTAGTGGTGACTGTATAAATCTGTATGTAGTGAGCTCCCTCTAGTGGTGGATGTATAAATCTGTATGTAGTGAGCTCCCTCTAGTGGTGGCTGTATAAATCTGTATGTAGTGAGCTCCCTCTAGTGGTGGCTGTGTAAATCTGTATGTAGTGAGCTCCCTCTAGTGGTGCCTGTATAAATCTGTATGTAGTGAGCTCCCTCTAGTGGTGGCTGTATAAATCTGTATGTAGTGAGCTCCCTCTAGTGGTGGCTGTATAAATCTGTATGTAGTGAGCTCCCTCTAGTGGTGGCTGTATAATTCTGTATGTAGTGAGCTCCCTCTAGTGGTGGCTGTATAAATCTGTATGTAGTGAGCTCCCTCTAGTGGTGACTGTATAAATCTGTATGTAGTGAGCTCCCTCTAGTGGTGGCTGTATAAATCTGTATGTAGTGAGCTCCCTCTAGTGGTGGCTGTATAAATCTGTATGTAGTGAGCTCCCTCTAGTGGTGGCTGTATAAATCTGTATGTAGTGAGCTCCCTCTAGTGGTGCCTGTATAAATCTGTATGTAGTGAGCTCCATCTAGTGTTGGGTGTATAAATCTGTATGTAGTGAGCTCCCTCTAGTGGTGGCTGTATAAATCTGTATGTAGTGAGCTCCCTCTAGTGGTGGCTGTATAAATCTGTATGTAGTGAGCTCCCTCTAGTGATGGCTGTATAAATCTGTATGTAGTGAGCTCCCTCTAGTGGTGGCTGTATAAATCTGTATACAGTGAGCTTCCTCTAGTGGTGGCTGTATAAATCTGTATACAGTGAGCTTCCTCTAGTGGTGGCTGTATAAATCTGTATACAGTGAGCTTCCTCTAGTGGTGGCAGTATAAATCTGTATGTAATGAGCTCCCTCTAGTGGTGGCTGTATAAATCTGTATGTAGTGAACTCCCTCTAGTGGTGGCTCTATAAATCTGTATGTAGTGATCTCCCTCTAGCGGTGGCTGTATCAATCTGCATGTAGTGAGCTCCCCTAGTGGTGGCTGTATAAATCTGTATGTAGAGAGCTCCCTCTAGTGGTGCCTGTATAAATCTGTATGTAGTGAGCTCCCTCTAGTGGTGGCTGTATAAATCTGTATGTAGTGAGCTCCCTCTAGTGGTGGCTATATAAATATGTATGTAGTGAACTCCCTCTAGTGGTGGCTGTATAAATCTGTATGTAGTGATCTCCCTCTAGCGGTGGCTGTATAAATCTGCATGTAGTGAGCTCCCCTAGTGGTGGCTGTATAAATCTGTATGTAGAGAGCTCCCTCTAGTGGTGCCTGTATAAATCTGTATGTAGTGAGCTCCCTCTAGTGGTGGCTGTATAAATCTGTATGTAGTGAGCTTCCTCTAGTGGTGGCTGTATAAATCTGTATGTAGTGATCTCCCTCTAGTGGTGACTGTATAATCTGTATGTAGTGAGCTCCCTCTAGTGGTGGCTGTATAATTCTGTATGTAGTGAACTCCCTCTAGTAGTGACTGTATATATCTGTATGTAGTGAGCTCCCTCTAGTGGTGACTGTATAAATCTGTATGTAGTGAGCTCCTCTAGCGGTGGCTGTATAAATCTGTATGTAGTGAGCTCCCTCTAGTGATGGCTGTAAAAATCTGTATGTAGTGAGCTCCCTCTAGTGGTGACTGTATAGATCTGTATGTAGTGAGCTCCCTCTAGTGGTGGCTGTATAGATGTGTATGTAGTGAGCTCCCTCTAGTGGTGGCTGTATAGATGTGTATGTAGTGAGCTCCCTCTAGTGGTGGCTGTATAGATCTGTATGTAGTGAGCTCCCTCTAGTGGTGGCTGGATAGATCTGTATGTAGTGAGCTCCCTCTAGTGGTGGCTGTATAAATCTGTATGTAGTGAGCTCCCTCTAGTGGTGGCTGTATAGATCTGTATGTAGTGAGCTCCCTCTAGTGGTGGCTGTATAGATGTGTATGTAGTGAGCTCCCTCTAGTGGTGGCTGTATAGATGTGTATGTAGTGAGCTCCCCCTAGTGGTGGCTGTATAAATCTGTATGTAGTGACCTCCCTCTAGTGGTGGCTGTATAAATCTGTATGTAGAGAGCTCCCTCTAGTGGTGCCTGTATAAATCTGTATGTAGTGAGCTCCCTCTAGTGGTGACTGTATAAATCTGTATGTAGTGATCTCCCTCTAGTGGTGGCTATATAAATATGTATGTAGTGAACTCCCTCTAGTGGTGGCTGTATAAATCTGTATGTAGTGATCTCCCTCTAGCGGTGGCTGTATAAATCTGCATGTAGTGAGCTCCCCTAGTGGTGGCTGTATAAATCTGTATGTAGAGAGCTCCCTCTAGTGGTGCCTGTATAAATCTGTATGTAGTGAGCTCCCTCTAGTGGTGGCTGTATAAATCTGTATGTAGTGAGCTTCCTCTAGTGGTGGCTGTATAAATCTGTATGTAGTGATCTCCCTCTAGTGGTGACTGTATAATCTGTATGTAGTGAGCTCCCTCTAGTGGTGGCTGTATAATTCTGTATGTAGTGAACTCCCTCTAGTAGTGACTGTATATATCTGTATGTAGTGAGCTCCCTCTAGTGGTGACTGTATAAATCTGTATGTAATGAGCTCCTCTAGCGGTGGCTGTATAAATCTGTATGTAGTGAGCTCCCTCTAGTGATGGCTGTATATATCTGTATGTAGTGAGATCCCTCTAGTGGTGACTGTATAGATCTGTATGTAGTGAGCTCCCTCTAGTGGTGACTGTATAGATCTGTATGTAGTGAGCTCCCTCTAGTGGTGGCTGTATAGATGTGTATGTAGTGAGCTCCCTCTAGTGGTGGCTGTATAGATGTGTATGTAGTGAGCTCCCTCTAGTGGTGGCTGTATAGATCTGTATGTAGTGAGCTCCCTCTAGTGGTGGCTGGATAGATCTGTATGTAGTGAGCTCCCTCTAGTGGTGGCTGTATAAATCTGTATGTAGTGAGCTCCCTCTAGTGGTGGCTGTATAGATCTGTATGTAGTGAGCTCCCTCTAGTGGTGGCTGTATAGATGTGTATGTAGTGAGCTCCCTCTAGTGGTGGCTGTATAGATGTGTATGTAGTGAGCTCCCTCTAGTGGTGGCTGTATAAATCTGTATGTAGTGAGCTCCTTCTAGTGGTGGCTGTATAGATCTGTATGTAGTGAGCTCCCTCTAGTGGTGGCTGTATAAATCTGTATCAAACTAGAAAAATCCATGGGAAACAAATTTTGAACAGAATGAGAGCTTGGTGAAGACACCAGAGGCTCACAGCAGCTCAAAACACATTGCAAAAACAGGAGAACCTGAGCAAATTGCTGAAAAACAGTTTGAAGTTTTTATTGCACAAAAATATCAAAAATACAAGTATAGTACAATTAATCTCATAAATAGTCATACAAATGGAGGACAGATGGAAGGCAATAAATAAGCAAGAGCAGTGGCCTGGTACGGACACCAGGAAAAAGTGTACCAAAAGTGAACTTGTAAAGCCCTAAATCACTGGCTTGCAAGCATAGCAGATAAATTTCCCCCAAATCACTGGCATGTAAGGACTATGGAGCTATTGTGAGGGAATATATCCGAATGCATAGCCCTGAATCACTGGCACGTAAGCACAGTAGGGCTAGTAAAAAAGGGGGGGGGGGGGAAAGAGCTGGTGGGAGCATCAGACTTGGAAAAAGCTGGGCAATGATGACCCCGAGAGGGAGCAGACTTGACCCCAGTCCACATTGGCCAGATGTGGGCAATGGGGAAAGAGAGAATCCCACTCAAGGGTAAAAATCCCCAGTAGATGTGCAGTATTGTTGGAATAAGTCAAAAAAAAAATCCCAAGCAATGATGCATGTCCCAGTGGATATATAGTAATATCAGGGTAAGTAAAAGATGTTTTCCCAAATAGGAATACACGACCTGACTCGCTGTCCAAGAGGACTTACCCCCTGTTAGTAGCTGCTACAATTTGTGCACGCTTGGGCAGCCCCATGAAAAGACATCATTTCAAAGTGAATATGGGTGCCCAGCAAACCGCGAAGATATGATTTACATAGCAGCAGAACTAAGGTTGCTAGAGGGGTAACCAGTGCCCGAAAGCACTATATTGCAGATAAACCCCCCCTATGGAGAGTATGGGGGAAAGAGGGGAACCAAATAGCGGTTCGACCTAGGGGAAGGAACACAAATTACCTGGGTGCGGTGGTGGAAAAGGCCCGACGTACGTTTCGCGGCTTACAAGCGCGTCGCTTGCCGCTTCGTCATGGGGAAGGTGAAGAGTGGTCCCCATGACGAAGCGGCAAGCGACGCGCTTGTAAGCCGCGAAACGTACGTCGGGCCTTTTCCACCACCGCACCCAGGTAATTTGTGTTCCTTCCCCTAGGTCGAACCGCTATTTGGTTCCCCTCTTTCCCCCATACTCTCCATAGGGGGGGTTTATCTGCAATATAGTGCTTTCGGGCACTGGTTACCCCTCTAGCAACCTTAGTTCTGCTGCTATGTAAATCATATCTTCGCGGTTTGCTGGGCACCCATATTCACTTTGAAATGATGTCTTTTCATGGGGCTGCCCAAGCGTGCACAAATTGTAGCAGCTACTAACAGGGGGTAAGTCCTCTTGGACAGCGAGTCAGGTCGTGTATTCCTATTTGGGAAAACATCTTTTACTTACCCTGATATTACTATATATCCACTGGGACATGCATCATTGCTTGGGATTTTTTTTTTTGACTTATTCCAACAATACTGCACATCTACTGGGGATTTTTACCCTTGAGTGGGATTCTCTCTTTCCCCATTGCCCACATCTGGCCAATGTGGACTGGGGTCAAGTCTGCTCCCTCTCGGGGTCATCATTGCCCAGCTTTTTCCAAGTCTGATGCTCCCACCAGCTCTTTCCCCCCCCCCCCTTTTTTACTAGCCCTACTGTGCTTACGTGCCAGTGATTCAGGGCTATGCATTCGGATATATTCCCTCACAATAGCTCCATAGTCCTTACATGCCAGTGATTTGGGGGAAATTTATCTGCTATGCTTGCAAGCCAGTGATTTAGGGCTTTACAAGTTCACTTTTGGTACACTTTTTCCTGGTGTCCGTACCAGGCCACTGCTCTTGCTTATTTATTGCCTTCCATCTGTCCTCCATTTGTATGACTATTTATGAGATTAATTGTACTATACTTGTATTTTTGATATTTTTGTGCAATAAAAACTTCAAACTGTTTTTCAGCAATTTGCTCAGGTTCTCCTGTTTTTGTATAAATCTGTATGTAGTGAGCTCCCTCTAGTGGTGGCTGTATAGATCTGTATGTAGTGAGCTCCCTCTAGTGGTGGCTGTATAGATGTGTATGTAGTGAGCTCCCTCTAGTGGTGGCTGTATAGATGTGTATGTAGTGAGCTCCCTCTAGTGGTGGCTGTATAAATCTGTATGTAGTGAGCTCCCTCTAGTGGTGGCTGGATAGATCTGTATGTAGTGAGCTCCCTCTAGTGGTGGCTGTATAAATCTGTATGTAGTGAGCTCCCTCTAGTGATGGCTGTATAGATCTGTATGTAGTGAGCTCCCTCTAGTGGTGGCTGGATAGATGTGTATGTAGTGAGCTCCCTCTAGTGGTGGCTGTATAGATCTGTATGTAGTGAGCTCCCTCTAGTGGTGGCTGGATAGATCTGTATGTAGTGAGCTCCCTCTAGTGGTGGCTGTATAAATCTGTATGTAGTGAGCTCCCTCTAGTGGTGGCTGTATAAATCTGTATGTAGTGAGTTCCCTCTAGTGGTGGCTGTATAATCTGTATGCAGTGAGCTTCCTCTAGTGCTGGCTGTATAAATCTGTATGTAGTGAGCTCCCTCTAGTGATGGCTGTATAAATCTGTATGTAGTGAGCTCCCTCTAGTGGTGGCTGTATAGATCTGTATGTAGTGAGCTCCCTCTAGTGGTGACTGGATAGATCTGTATGTAGTGAGCTCCCTCTAGTGGTGGCTGTATAAATCTGTATGTAGTGAGCACCCTCTAGTGGTGACTGTATAAATCTGTATGTAGTGAGCTCCCTCTAGTGGTGGCTGTATAAATCTGTATGTAGTGAGCTCCCTCTAGTGGTGGCTGTATAAATCTGTATGTAGTGAGCTCCCTCTAGTGGTGGCTGTATAGATCTGTATGTAGTGAGCTCCCTCTAGTGGTGGCTGTATAGATCTGTATGTAGTGAGCTCCCTCTAGTGGTGACTGTATAAATCTGTATGTAGTGAGCTCCCCCTAGTGGTGGATGTATAAATCTGTATGTAGTGAGCTCCCTCTAGTGGTGGCTGTATAGATCTGTATGTAGTGAGCTCCCTCTACTGGTGGCTGGATAGATCTGTATGTAGTGAGCTCCCTCTAGTGGTGGCTGTATAAATCTGTATGTAGTGAGCTCCCTCTAGTGGTGGCTGTATAGATCTGTATGTAGTGAGCTCCCTCTAGTGGTGGCTGTATAGATGTGTATGTAGTGAGCTCCCTCTAGTGGTGGCTGTATAGATGTGTATGTAGTGAGCTCCCTCTAGTGGTGGCTGTATAGATCTGTATGTAGTGAGCTCCCTCTAGTGGTGGCTGGATAGATCTGTATGTAGTGAGCTCCCTCTAGTGGTGGCTGTATAAATCTGTATGTAGTGAGCTCCCTCTAGTGGTGGCTGTATAGATCTGTATGTAGTGAGCTCCCTCTAGTGGTGGCTGTATAGATGTGTATGTAGTGAGCTCCCTCTAGTGGTGGCTGTATAGATGTGTATGTAGTGAGCTCCCTCTAGTGGTGGCTGTATAAATCTGTATGTAGTGAGCTCCTTCTAGTGGTGGCTGTATAGATCTGTATGTAGTGAGCTCCCTCTAGTGGTGGCTGGATAGATCTGTATGTAGTGAGCTCCCTCTAGTGGTGACTGGATAGATCTGTATGTAGTGAGCTCCCTCTAGTGGTGACTGGATAGATCTGTATGTAGTGAGCTCCCTCTAGTGGTGGCTGTATAAATCTGTATGTAGTGAGCTCCCTCTAGTGGTGGCTGTATAAATCTGTATGTAGTGAGCTCCTCCTAGTAGTGACTGTATAAATCTGTATGTAGTGAGCTCCCTCTAGTGGTGGCTGTATAGATGTGTATGTAGTGAGCTTCCTCTAGTGGTGGCTGTATAGATGTGTATGTAGTGAGCTCCCTCTAGTGGTGGCTGTATAGATGTGTATGTAGTGAGCTCCCTCTAGTGGTGGCTGTATAAATCTGTATGTAGTGAGCTCCCTCTAGTGGTGGCTGGATAGATCTGTATGTAGTGAGCTCCCTCTAGTGGTGGCTGTATAAATCTGTATGTAGTGAGCTCCCTCTAGTGATGGCTGTATAGATCTGTATGTAGTGAGCTCCCTCTAGTGGTGGCTGGATAGATGTGTATGTAGTGAGCTCCCTCTAGTGGTGGCTGTATAGATCTGTATGTAGTGAGCTCCCTCTAGTGGTGGCTGGATAGATCTGTATGTAGTGAGCTCCCTCTAGTGGTGGCTGTATAAATCTGTATGTAGTGAGCTCCCTCTAGTGGTGGCTGTATAAATCTGTATGTAGTGAGTTCCCTCTAGTGGTGGCTGTATAATCTGTATGCAGTGAGCTTCCTCTAGTGGTGGCTGGATAGATGTGTATGTAGTGAGCTCCCTCTAGTGGTAGCTGTATAAATCTGTATGTAGTGAGCTCCCTCTAGTGATGGCTGTATAAATCTGTATGTAGTGAGCTCCCTCTAGTGGTGGCTGTATAGATCTGTATGTAGTGAGCTCCCTCTAGTGGTGACTGGATAGATCTGTATGTAGTGAGCTCCCTCTAGTGGTGACTGGATAGATCTGTATGTAGTGAGCTCCCTCTAGTGGTGGCTGTATAAATCTGTATGTAGTGAGCTCCCTCTAGTGGTGGCTGTATAAATCTGTATGTAGTGAGCTCCTCCTAGTAGTGACTGTATAAATCTGTATGTAGTGAGCTCCTTCTAGTGGTGGCTGTATAGATCTGTATGTAGTGAGCTCCCTCTAGTGGTGGCTGGATAGATCTGTATGTAGTGAGCTCCCTCTAGTGGTGGCTGTATAATTCTGTATGTAGTGAGCTCCCTCTAGTGGTGGCTGTATAGATCTGTATGTAGTGAGCTCCCTCTAGTGGTGGCTGTATAGATGTGTATGTAGTGAGCTCCCTCTAGTGGTGGCTGTATAGATGTGTATGTAGTGAGCTCCCTCTAGTGGTGGCTGTATAAATCTGTATGTAGTGAGCTCCCTCTAGTGGTGGCTGGATAGATCTGTATGTAGTGAGCTCCCTCTAGTGGTGGCTGTATAAATCTGTATGTAGTGAGCACCCTCTAGTGGTGACTGTATAAATCTGTATGTAGTGAGCTCCCTCTAGTGGTGGCTGTATAAATCTGTATGTAGTGAGCTCCCTCTAGTGGTGGCTGTATAAATCTGTATGTAGTGAGCTCCCTCTAGTGGTGGCTGTATAGATCTGTATGTAGTGAGCTCCCTCTAGTGGTGGCTGTATAGATCTGTATGTAGTGAGCTCCCTCTAGTGGTGACTGTATAAATCTGTATGTAGTGAGCTCCCCCTAGTGGTGGATGTATAAATCTGTATGTAGTGAGCTCCCTCTAGTGGTGGCTGTATAGATCTGTATGTAGTGAGCTCCCTCTACTGGTGGCTGGATAGATCTGTATGTAGTGAGCTCCCTCTAGTGGTGGCTGTATAAATCTGTATGTAGTGAGCTCCCTCTAGTGGTGGCTGTATAGATCTGTATGTAGTGAGCTCCCTCTAGTGGTGGCTGTATAGATGTGTATGTAGTGAGCTCCCTCTAGTGGTGGCTGTATAGATGTGTATGTAGTGAGCTCCCTCTAGTGGTGGCTGTATAGATCTGTATGTAGTGAGCTCCCTCTAGTGGTGGCTGGATAGATCTGTATGTAGTGAGCTCCCTCTAGTGGTGGCTGTATAAATCTGTATGTAGTGAGCTCCCTCTAGTGGTGGCTGTATAGATCTGTATGTAGTGAGCTCCCTCTAGTGGTGGCTGTATAGATGTGTATGTAGTGAGCTCCCTCTAGTGGTGGCTGTATAGATGTGTATGTAGTGAGCTCCCTCTAGTGGTGGCTGTATAAATCTGTATGTAGTGAGCTCCTTCTAGTGGTGGCTGTATAGATCTGTATGTAGTGAGCTCCCTCTAGTGGTGGCTGGATAGATCTGTATGTAGTGAGCTCCCTCTAGTGGTGACTGGATAGATCTGTATGTAGTGAGCTCCCTCTAGTGGTGACTGGATAGATCTGTATGTAGTGAGCTCCCTCTAGTGGTGGCTGTATAAATCTGTATGTAGTGAGCTCCCTCTAGTGGTGGCTGTATAAATCTGTATGTAGTGAGCTCCTCCTAGTAGTGACTGTATAAATCTGTATGTAGTGAGCTCCCTCTAGTGGTGGCTGTATAGATGTGTATGTAGTGAGCTTCCTCTAGTGGTGGCTGTATAGATGTGTATGTAGTGAGCTCCCTCTAGTGGTGGCTGTATAGATGTGTATGTAGTGAGCTCCCTCTAGTGGTGGCTGTATAAATCTGTATGTAGTGAGCTCCCTCTAGTGGTGGCTGGATAGATCTGTATGTAGTGAGCTCCCTCTAGTGGTGGCTGTATAAATCTGTATGTAGTGAGCTCCCTCTAGTGATGGCTGTATAGATCTGTATGTAGTGAGCTCCCTCTAGTGGTGGCTGGATAGATGTGTATGTAGTGAGCTCCCTCTAGTGGTGGCTGTATAGATCTGTATGTAGTGAGCTCCCTCTAGTGGTGGCTGGATAGATCTGTATGTAGTGAGCTCCCTCTAGTGGTGGCTGTATAAATCTGTATGTAGTGAGCTCCCTCTAGTGGTGGCTGTATAAATCTGTATGTAGTGAGTTCCCTCTAGTGGTGGCTGTATAATCTGTATGCAGTGAGCTTCCTCTAGTGGTGGCTGGATAGATGTGTATGTAGTGAGCTCCCTCTAGTGGTAGCTGTATAAATCTGTATGTAGTGAGCTCCCTCTAGTGATGGCTGTATAAATCTGTATGTAGTGAGCTCCCTCTAGTGGTGGCTGTATAGATCTGTATGTAGTGAGCTCCCTCTAGTGGTGACTGGATAGATCTGTATGTAGTGAGCTCCCTCTAGTGGTGACTGGATAGATCTGTATGTAGTGAGCTCCCTCTAGTGGTGGCTGTATAAATCTGTATGTAGTGAGCTCCCTCTAGTGGTGGCTGTATAAATCTGTATGTAGTGAGCTCCTCCTAGTAGTGACTGTATAAATCTGTATGTAGTGAGCTCCTTCTAGTGGTGGCTGTATAGATCTGTATGTAGTGAGCTCCCTCTAGTGGTGGCTGGATAGATCTGTATGTAGTGAGCTCCCTCTAGTGGTGGCTGTATAATTCTGTATGTAGTGAGCTCCCTCTAGTGGTGGCTGTATAGATCTGTATGTAGTGAGCTCCCTCTAGTGGTGGCTGTATAGATGTGTATGTAGTGAGCTCCCTCTAGTGGTGGCTGTATAGATGTGTATGTAGTGAGCTCCCTCTAGTGGTGGCTGTATAAATCTGTATGTAGTGAGCTCCCTCTAGTGGTGGCTGGATAGATCTGTATGTAGTGAGCTCCCTCTAGTGGTGGCTGTATAAATCTGTATGTAGTGAGCTCCCTCTAGTGATGGCTGTATAGATCTGTATGTAGTGAGCTCCCTCTAGTGGTGGCTGGATAGATGTGTATGTAGTGAGCTCCCTCTAGTGGTGGCTGTATAGATCTGTATGTAGTGAGCTCCCTCTAGTGGTGGCTGGATAGATCTGTATGTAGTGAGCTCCCTCTAGTGGTGGCTGTATAAATCTGTATGTAGTGAGCTCCCTCTAGTGGTGGCTGTATAAATCTGTATGTAGTGAGTTCCCTCTAGTGGTGGCTGTATAATCTGTATGCAGTGAGCTTCCTCTAGTGCTGGCTGTATAAATCTGTATGTAGTGAGCTCCCTCTAGTGATGGCTGTATAAATCTGTATGTAGTGAGCTCCCTCTAGTGGTGGCTGTATAGATCTGTATGTAGTGAGCTCCCTCTAGTGGTGACTGGATAGATCTGTATGTAGTGAGCTCCCTCTAGTGGTGACTGGATAGATCTGTATGTAGTGAGCTCCCTCTAGTGGTGGCTGTATAAATCTGTATGTAGTGAGCTCCCTCTAGTGGTGGCTGTATAAATCTGTATGTAGTGAGCTCCTCCTAGTAGTGACTGTATAAATCTGTATGTAGTGAGCTCCCTCTAGTGGTGGCTGTATAGATGTGTATGTAGTGAGCTTCCTCTAGTGGTGGCTGTATAGATGTGTATGTAGTGAGCTCCCTCTAGTGGTGGCTGTATAGATGTGTATGTAGTGAGCTCCCTCTAGTGGTGGCTGTATAGATGTGTATGTAGTGAGCTCCCTCTAGTGGTGGCTGTATAGATGTGTATGTAGTGAGCTCCCTCTAGTGGTGGCTGTATAGATCTGTATGAAGTGAGCTCCCTCTAGTGGTGGCTGTATAGATGTGTATGTAGTGAGCACCCTCTAGTGGTGGCTGTATAGATGTGTATGTAGTGAGCTCCCTCTAGTTGTGGCTGTATAAATATGTATGTAGTGAGCTCCCTCTAGTGGTGGCTGTATAGATGTGTATGTAGTGAGCTCCCTCTAGTGGTGGCTGTATAAATCTGTATGTAGTGAGCTCCCTCTAGTGGTGGCTGTATAGATGTGTATGTAGTGAGCTCCCTCTAGTGGTGGCTGTATAAATCTGTATGTAGTGAGCTCCCTCTAGTGGTGGCTGTATAGATGTGTATGTAGTGAGCTCCCTCTAGTGGTGGCTGTATAGATGTGTATGTAGTGAGCTCCCTCTAGTGGTGGCTGTATAAATATGTATGTAGTGAGCTCCCTCTAGTGGTGGCTGTATAGATGTGTATGTAGTGAGCTCCCTCTAGTGGTGGCTGTATAAATCTGTATGTAGTGAGCTCCCTCTAGTGGTGGCTGTATAGATGTGTATGTAGTGAGCTCCCTCTAGTGGTGGCTGTATAGATGTGTATGTAGTGAGCTCCCTCTAGTGGTGGCTGTATAGATGTGTATGTAGTGAGCTCCCTCTAGTGGTGGCTGTATAGATGTGTATGTAGTGAGCTCCCTCTAGTGGTGGCTGTATAGCTGTGTATGTAGTGAGCTCCCTCTAGTGGTGACTGTATAATCTGTATGTAGTGAGCTCCCTCTAGTGGTGGCTGTATAAATCTGTATGTAGTGAGCTCCCTCTAGTGGTGGCTGTATAGATGTGTATGTAGTGAGCTCCCTCTAGTGGTGGCTGTATAAATCTGTATGTAGTGAGCTCCCTCTAGTGGTGGCTGGATAGATCTGTATGTAGTGAGCTCCCTCTAGTGGTGGCTGTATAAATCTGTATGTAGTGAGCTCCCTCTAGTGATGGCTGTATAGATCTGTATGTAGTGAGCTCCCTCTAGTGGTGGCTGGATAGATGTGTATGTAGTGAGCTCCCTCTAGTGGTGGCTGTATAGATCTGTATGTAGTGAGCTCCCTCTAGTGGTGGCTGGATAGATCTGTATGTAGTGAGCTCCCTCTAGTGGTGGCTGTATAAATCTGTATGTAGTGAGCTCCCTCTAGTGGTGGCTGTATAAATCTGTATGTAGTGAGTTCCCTCTAGTGGTGGCTGTATAATCTGTATGCAGTGAGCTTCCTCTAGTGGTGGCTGGATAGATGTGTATGTAGTGAGCTCCCTCTAGTGGTAGCTGTATAAATCTGTATGTAGTGAGCTCCCTCTAGTGATGGCTGTATAAATCTGTATGTAGTGAGCTCCCTCTAGTGGTGGCTGTATAGATCTGTATGTAGTGAGCTCCCTCTAGTGGTGACTGGATAGATCTGTATGTAGTGAGCTCCCTCTAGTGGTGACTGGATAGATCTGTATGTAGTGAGCTCCCTCTAGTGGTGGCTGTATAAATCTGTATGTAGTGAGCTCCCTCTAGTGGTGGCTGTATAAATCTGTATGTAGTGAGCTCCTCCTAGTAGTGACTGTATAAATCTGTATGTAGTGAGCTCCTTCTAGTGGTGGCTGTATAGATCTGTATGTAGTGAGCTCCCTCTAGTGGTGGCTGGATAGATCTGTATGTAGTGAGCTCCCTCTAGTGGTGGCTGTATAATTCTGTATGTAGTGAGCTCCCTCTAGTGGTGGCTGTATAGATCTGTATGTAGTGAGCTCCCTCTAGTGGTGGCTGTATAGATGTGTATGTAGTGAGCTCCCTCTAGTGGTGGCTGTATAGATGTGTATGTAGTGAGCTCCCTCTAGTGGTGACTGTATAAATCTATATGTACTGAGCTCCCTCTAGTGGTGGCTGTATAAATCTGTATGTAGTGAGCTCCCTCTAGTGGTGACTGTATAAATCTGTATGTAGTGAGCTCCCTCTAGTGGTGACTGTATAAATCTGTATGTAGTGAGCTCCCTCTAGTGGTGACTGTATATATCTGTATGTAGTGAGCTCCCTCTAGTGGTGACTGTATAAATCTGTATGTAGTGAGCTCCCTCTAGTGGTGACTGTAAAAATCTGTATGTAGTGAGCTCCCTCTAGTGGTGGCTGTATAAATCTGTATGTAGTGAGCTCCCTCTAGTGGTGGCTGTATAAATCTGTATGTAGTGAGCTCCCTCTAGTGGTGACTGTATATATCTGTATGTAGTGAGCTCCGTCTAGTGGTGTCTGTATAAATCTGTATGTAGTGAGCTCCCTCTAGTGGTGACTGTATAAATCTATATGTAGTGAGCTCCCTCTAGTGGTGGCTGTATAAATCTGTATGTAGTGAGCTCCCTCTAGTGGTGGCTGTATAAATCTGTATGTAGTGAGCTCCCTCTAGTGGTGACTGTATATATCTGTATGTAGTGAGCTCCGTCTAGTGGTGTCTGTATAAATCTGTATGTAGTGAGCTCCCTCTAGTGGTGACTGTATAAATCTATATGTAGTGAGCTCCCTCTAGTGGTGGCTGTATAAATCTGTATGTAGTGAGCTCCCTCTAGTGGTGACTGTATAAATCTGTATGTAGTGAGCTCCCTCTAGTGGTGACTGTATAAATCTGTATGTAGTGAGCTCCCTCTAGTGGTGACTGTATATATCTGTATGTAGTGAGCTCCCTCTAGTGGTGACTGTATAAATCTGTATGTAGTGAGCTCCCTCTAGTGGTGACTGTAAAAATCTGTATGTAGTGAGCTCCCTCTAGTGGTGGCTGTATAAATCTGTATGTAGTGAGCTCCCTCTAGTGGTGGCTGTATAAATCTGTATGTAGTGAACTCCCTCTAGTGGTGGCTGTATAAATCTGTGTGTAGTGAGCTCCCTCTAGTGGTGGATGTATAAATCTGTATGTAGTGAGCTCCCTCTAATGGTGGCTGTAAAAATCTGTATGTAGTGAGCTCCCTCTAGTGGTGGATGTATAAATCTGTATGTAGTGAGCTCCCTCTAGTGGTGGCTGTATAAATCTGTATGTAGTGATCTCCCTCTAGCGGTGGCTGTATCAATCTGCATGTAGTGAGCTCCCCTAGTGGTGGCTGTATAAATCTGTATGTAGAGAGCTCCCTCTAGTGGTGGCTGTATAAATCTGTATGTAGTGATCTCCCTCTAGCGGTGGCTGTATCAATCTGCATGTAGTGCGCTCCCCTAGTGGTGGCTGTATAAATCTGTATGTAGTGAGCTCCCTCTAGTGGTGGCTGTATAAATCTGTATACAGTGAGCTTCCTCTAGTGGTGGCTGTATAAATCTGTATGTAGTGAGCTCCCTCTAGTGGTGGCTATATAAATCTGTATGTAGTGAACTCCCTCTAGTGGTGGCTGTATAAATATGTATGTAGTGATCTCCCTCTAGCGGTGGCTGTATAAATCTGCATGTAGTGAGCTCCCCTAGTGGTGGCTGTATAAATCTGTATGTAGAGAGCTCCCTCTAGTGGTGCCTGTATAAATCTGTATGTAGTGAGCTCCCTCTAGTGGTGGCTGTATAAATCTGTATGTAGTGAGCTTCCTCTAGTGGTGGCTGTATAAATCTGTATGTAGTGATCTCCCTCTAGTGGTGACTGTATAATCTGTATGTAGTGAGCTCCCTCTAGTGGTGGCTGTATAAATCTGTATGTAGTGAGCTCCCTCTAGTTGTGGATGTATAATTCTGTATGTAGTGAGCTCCTCCTAGTGGTGACTGTATAAATCTGTATGTAGTGAGCTCCCTCTAGTGGAGACTGTATAAATCTGTATTTAGTGAGCTCCCTCTAGTGGTGACTGTATAAATCTGTATGTAGTGAGCTCCCTCTAGTGGTGACTGTATAAATCTGTATGTAGTGAGCTCCCTCTAGTGGTGGATGTATAAATCTGTATGTAGTGAGCTTCCTCTAGTGGTGGCTGTATAAATCTGTATGTAGTGAGCTCCCTCTAGTGGTGGCTGTATAAATCTGTATGTAGTGAGCTCCCTCTAGTGGTGACTGTATAAATCTGTATGTAGTGAGCTCCCTCTAGTGGTGGATGTATAAATCTGTATGTAGTGAGCTCCCTCTAGTGGTGGCTGTATAAATCTGTATGTAGTGAGCTCCCTCTAGTGGTGGCTGTATAAATCTGTATGTAGTGAGCTCCCTCTAGTGGTGCCTGTATAAATCTGTATGTAGTGAGCTCCCTCTAGTGGTGGCTGTATAAATCTGTATGTAGTGAGCTCCCTCTAGTGGTGGCTGTATAAATCTGTATGTAGTGAGCTCCCTCTAGTGGTGGCTGTATAAATCTGTATATAGTGAGCTCCCTCTAGTGGTGGATGTATAAATCTGTATGTAGTGAGCTCCCTCTAGTGGTGGCTGTATAAATCTGTATGTAGTGAGCTCCCTCTAGTGGTGGCTGTATAAATCTGTATGTAGTGAGCTCCCTCTAGTGGTGACTGTATAAATCTGTATGTAGTGAGCTCCCTCTAGTGGTGGATGTATAAATCTGTATGTAGTGAGCTCCCTCTAGTGGTGGCTGTATAAATCTGTATGTAGTGAGCTCCCTCTAGTGGTGGCTGTGTAAATCTGTATGTAGTGAGCTCCCTCTAGTGGTGCCTGTATAAATCTGTATGTAGTGAGCTCCCTCTAGTGGTGGCTGTATAAATCTGTATGTAGTGAGCTCCCTCTAGTGGTGGCTGTATAAATCTGTATGTAGTGAGCTCCCTCTAGTGGTGGCTGTATAATTCTGTATGTAGTGAGCTCCCTCTAGTGGTGGCTGTATAAATCTGTATGTAGTGAGCTCCCTCTAGTGGTGACTGTATAAATCTGTATGTAGTGAGCTCCCTCTAGTGGTGGCTGTATAAATCTGTATGTAGTGAGCTCCCTCTAGTGGTGGCTGTATAAATCTGTATGTAGTGAGCTCCCTCTAGTGGTGGCTGTATAAATCTGTATGTAGTGAGCTCCCTCTAGTGGTGCCTGTATAAATCTGTATGTAGTGAGCTCCATCTAGTGTTGGGTGTATAAATCTGTATGTAGTGAGCTCCCTCTAGTGGTGGCTGTATAAATCTGTATGTAGTGAGCTCCCTCTAGTGGTGGCTGTATAAATCTGTATGTAGTGAGCTCCCTCTAGTGATGGCTGTATAAATCTGTATGTAGTGAGCTCCCTCTAGTGGTGGCTGTATAAATCTGTATACAGTGAGCTTCCTCTAGTGGTGGCTGTATAAATCTGTATACAGTGAGCTTCCTCTAGTGGTGGCTGTATAAATCTGTATACAGTGAGCTTCCTCTAGTGGTGGCAGTATAAATCTGTATGTAATGAGCTCCCTCTAGTGGTGGCTGTATAAATCTGTATGTAGTGAACTCCCTCTAGTGGTGGCTCTATAAATCTGTATGTAGTGATCTCCCTCTAGCGGTGGCTGTATCAATCTGCATGTAGTGAGCTCCCCTAGTGGTGGCTGTATAAATCTGTATGTAGAGAGCTCCCTCTAGTGGTGCCTGTATAAATCTGTATGTAGTGAGCTCCCTCTAGTGGTGGCTGTATAAATCTGTATGTAGTGAGCTCCCTCTAGTGGTGGCTATATAAATATGTATGTAGTGAACTCCCTCTAGTGGTGGCTGTATAAATCTGTATGTAGTGATCTCCCTCTAGCGGTGGCTGTATAAATCTGCATGTAGTGAGCTCCCCTAGTGGTGGCTGTATAAATCTGTATGTAGAGAGCTCCCTCTAGTGGTGCCTGTATAAATCTGTATGTAGTGAGCTCCCTCTAGTGGTGGCTGTATAAATCTGTATGTAGTGAGCTTCCTCTAGTGGTGGCTGTATAAATCTGTATGTAGTGATCTCCCTCTAGTGGTGACTGTATAATCTGTATGTAGTGAGCTCCCTCTAGTGGTGGCTGTATAATTCTGTATGTAGTGAACTCCCTCTAGTAGTGACTGTATATATCTGTATGTAGTGAGCTCCCTCTAGTGGTGACTGTATAAATCTGTATGTAGTGAGCTCCTCTAGCGGTGGCTGTATAAATCTGTATGTAGTGAGCTCCCTCTAGTGATGGCTGTAAAAATCTGTATGTAGTGAGCTCCCTCTAGTGGTGACTGTATAGATCTGTATGTAGTGAGCTCCCTCTAGTGGTGGCTGTATAGATGTGTATGTAGTGAGCTCCCTCTAGTGGTGGCTGTATAGATGTGTATGTAGTGAGCTCCCTCTAGTGGTGGCTGTATAGATCTGTATGTAGTGAGCTCCCTCTAGTGGTGGCTGGATAGATCTGTATGTAGTGAGCTCCCTCTAGTGGTGGCTGTATAAATCTGTATGTAGTGAGCTCCCTCTAGTGGTGGCTGTATAGATCTGTATGTAGTGAGCTCCCTCTAGTGGTGGCTGTATAGATGTGTATGTAGTGAGCTCCCTCTAGTGGTGGCTGTATAGATGTGTATGTAGTGAGCTCCCCCTAGTGGTGGCTGTATAAATCTGTATGTAGTGACCTCCCTCTAGTGGTGGCTGTATAAATCTGTATGTAGAGAGCTCCCTCTAGTGGTGCCTGTATAAATCTGTATGTAGTGAGCTCCCTCTAGTGGTGACTGTATAAATCTGTATGTAGTGATCTCCCTCTAGTGGTGGCTATATAAATATGTATGTAGTGAACTCCCTCTAGTGGTGGCTGTATAAATCTGTATGTAGTGATCTCCCTCTAGCGGTGGCTGTATAAATCTGCATGTAGTGAGCTCCCCTAGTGGTGGCTGTATAAATCTGTATGTAGAGAGCTCCCTCTAGTGGTGCCTGTATAAATCTGTATGTAGTGAGCTCCCTCTAGTGGTGGCTGTATAAATCTGTATGTAGTGAGCTTCCTCTAGTGGTGGCTGTATAAATCTGTATGTAGTGATCTCCCTCTAGTGGTGACTGTATAATCTGTATGTAGTGAGCTCCCTCTAGTGGTGGCTGTATAATTCTGTATGTAGTGAACTCCCTCTAGTAGTGACTGTATATATCTGTATGTAGTGAGCTCCCTCTAGTGGTGACTGTATAAATCTGTATGTAATGAGCTCCTCTAGCGGTGGCTGTATAAATCTGTATGTAGTGAGCTCCCTCTAGTGATGGCTGTATATATCTGTATGTAGTGAGATCCCTCTAGTGGTGACTGTATAGATCTGTATGTAGTGAGCTCCCTCTAGTGGTGACTGTATAGATCTGTATGTAGTGAGCTCCCTCTAGTGGTGGCTGTATAGATGTGTATGTAGTGAGCTCCCTCTAGTGGTGGCTGTATAGATGTGTATGTAGTGAGCTCCCTCTAGTGGTGGCTGTATAGATCTGTATGTAGTGAGCTCCCTCTAGTGGTGGCTGGATAGATCTGTATGTAGTGAGCTCCCTCTAGTGGTGGCTGTATAAATCTGTATGTAGTGAGCTCCCTCTAGTGGTGGCTGTATAGATCTGTATGTAGTGAGCTCCCTCTAGTGGTGGCTGTATAGATGTGTATGTAGTGAGCTCCCTCTAGTGGTGGCTGTATAGATGTGTATGTAGTGAGCTCCCTCTAGTGGTGGCTGTATAAATCTGTATGTAGTGAGCTCCTTCTAGTGGTGGCTGTATAGATCTGTATGTAGTGAGCTCCCTCTAGTGGTGGCTGTATAAATCTGTATCAAACTAGAAAAATCCATGGGAAACAAATTTTGAACAGAATGAGAGCTTGGTGAAGACACCAGAGGCTCACAGCAGCTCAAAACACATTGCAAAAACAGGAGAACCTGAGCAAATTGCTGAAAAACAGTTTGAAGTTTTTATTGCACAAAAATATCAAAAATACAAGTATAGTACAATTAATCTCATAAATAGTCATACAAATGGAGGACAGATGGAAGGCAATAAATAAGCAAGAGCAGTGGCCTGGTACGGACACCAGGAAAAAGTGTACCAAAAGTGAACTTGTAAAGCCCTAAATCACTGGCTTGCAAGCATAGCAGATAAATTTCCCCCAAATCACTGGCATGTAAGGACTATGGAGCTATTGTGAGGGAATATATCCGAATGCATAGCCCTGAATCACTGGCACGTAAGCACAGTAGGGCTAGTAAAAAAGGGGGGGGGGGGAAAGAGCTGGTGGGAGCATCAGACTTGGAAAAAGCTGGGCAATGATGACCCCGAGAGGGAGCAGACTTGACCCCAGTCCACATTGGCCAGATGTGGGCAATGGGGAAAGAGAGAATCCCACTCAAGGGTAAAAATCCCCAGTAGATGTGCAGTATTGTTGGAATAAGTCAAAAAAAAAATCCCAAGCAATGATGCATGTCCCAGTGGATATATAGTAATATCAGGGTAAGTAAAAGATGTTTTCCCAAATAGGAATACACGACCTGACTCGCTGTCCAAGAGGACTTACCCCCTGTTAGTAGCTGCTACAATTTGTGCACGCTTGGGCAGCCCCATGAAAAGACATCATTTCAAAGTGAATATGGGTGCCCAGCAAACCGCGAAGATATGATTTACATAGCAGCAGAACTAAGGTTGCTAGAGGGGTAACCAGTGCCCGAAAGCACTATATTGCAGATAAACCCCCCCTATGGAGAGTATGGGGGAAAGAGGGGAACCAAATAGCGGTTCGACCTAGGGGAAGGAACACAAATTACCTGGGTGCGGTGGTGGAAAAGGCCCGACGTACGTTTCGCGGCTTACAAGCGCGTCGCTTGCCGCTTCGTCATGGGGAAGGTGAAGAGTGGTCCCCATGACGAAGCGGCAAGCGACGCGCTTGTAAGCCGCGAAACGTACGTCGGGCCTTTTCCACCACCGCACCCAGGTAATTTGTGTTCCTTCCCCTAGGTCGAACCGCTATTTGGTTCCCCTCTTTCCCCCATACTCTCCATAGGGGGGGTTTATCTGCAATATAGTGCTTTCGGGCACTGGTTACCCCTCTAGCAACCTTAGTTCTGCTGCTATGTAAATCATATCTTCGCGGTTTGCTGGGCACCCATATTCACTTTGAAATGATGTCTTTTCATGGGGCTGCCCAAGCGTGCACAAATTGTAGCAGCTACTAACAGGGGGTAAGTCCTCTTGGACAGCGAGTCAGGTCGTGTATTCCTATTTGGGAAAACATCTTTTACTTACCCTGATATTACTATATATCCACTGGGACATGCATCATTGCTTGGGATTTTTTTTTTTGACTTATTCCAACAATACTGCACATCTACTGGGGATTTTTACCCTTGAGTGGGATTCTCTCTTTCCCCATTGCCCACATCTGGCAATGTGGACTGGGGTCAAGTCTGCTCCCTCTCGGGGTCATCATTGCCCAGCTTTTTCCAAGTCTGATGCTCCCACCAGCTCTTTCCCCCCCCCCCCCCTTTTTTACTAGCCCTACTGTGCTTACGTGCCAGTGATTCAGGGCTATGCATTCGGATATATTCCCTCACAATAGCTCCATAGTCCTTACATGCCAGTGATTTGGGGGAATTTATCTGCTATGCTTGCAAGCCAGTGATTTAGGGCTTTACAAGTTCACTTTTGGTACACTTTTCCTGGTGTCCGTACCAGGCCACTGCTCTTGCTTATTTATTGCCTTCCATCTGTCCTCCATTTGTATGACTATTTATGAGATTAATTGTACTATACTTGTATTTTTGATATTTTTGTGCAATAAAAACTTCAAACTGTTTTTCAGCAATTTGCTCAGGTTCTCCTGTTTTTGTATAAATCTGTATGTAGTGAGCTCCCTCTAGTGGTGGCTGTATAGATCTGTATGTAGTGAGCTCCCTCTAGTGGTGGCTGTATAGATGTGTATGTAGTGAGCTCCCTCTAGTGGTGGCTGTATAGATGTGTATGTAGTGAGCTCCCTCTAGTGGTGGCTGTATAAATCTGTATGTAGTGAGCTCCCTCTAGTGGTGGCTGGATAGATCTGTATGTAGTGAGCTCCCTCTAGTGGTGGCTGTATACAATCTGTATGTAGTGAGCTCCCTCTAGTGATGGCTGTATAGATCTGTATGTAGTGAGCTCCCTCTAGTGGTGCTGGATAGATGTGTATGTAGTGAGCTCCCTCTAGGTGGTGGCTGTATAGATCTGTATGTAGTGAGCTCCCTCTAGTGGTGGCTGGATAGATCTGTATGTAGTGAGCTCCCTCTAGTGGTGGCTGTATAAATCTGTATGTAGTGAGCTCCCTCTAGTGGTGGCTGTATAAATCTGTATGTAGTGAGTTCCCTCTAGTGGTGGCTGTATAATCTGTATGCAGTGAGCTTCCTCTAGTGCTGGCTGTATAAATCTGTATGTAGTGAGCTCCCTCTAGTGATGGCTGTATAAATCTGTATGTAGTGAGCTCCCTCTAGTGGTGGCTGTATAGATCTGTATGTAGTGAGCTCCCTCTAGTGGTGACTGGATAGATCTGTATGTAGTGAGCTCCCTCTAGTGGTGGCTGTATAAATCTGTATGTAGTGAGCACCCTCTAGTGGTGACTGTATAAATCTGTATGTAGTGAGCTCCCTCTAGTGGTGGCTGTATAAATCTGTATGTAGTGAGCTCCCTCTAGTGGTGGCTGTATAAATCTGTATGTAGTGAGCTCCCTCTAGTGGTGGCTGTATAGATCTGTATGTAGTGAGCTCCCTCTAGTGGTGGCTGTATAGATCTGTATGTAGTGAGCTCCCTCTAGTGGTGACTAGTATAAATCTGTATGTAGTGAGCTCCCCCTAGTGGTGGGGATGTATAAATCTGTATGTAGTGAGCTCCCTCTAGTGGTGGCTGTATAGATCTGTATGTAGTGAGCTCCTCTACTGGTGGCTGGATAGATCTGTATGTAGTGAGCTCCCTCTAGTGGTGGCTGGTATAAATCTGTATGTAGTGAGCTCCCTCTAGTGGTGGCTGTATAGATCTGTATGTAGTGAGCTCCCTCTAGTGGTGGCTGTATAGATGTGTATGTAGTGAGCTCCCTCTAGTGGTGGCTGTATAGATGTGTATGTAGTGAGCTCCCTCTAGTGGTGGCTGTATAGATCTGTATGTAGTGAGCTCCCTCTAGTGGTGGCTGGATAGATCTGTATGTAGTGAGCTCCCTCTAGTGGTGGCTGTATAAATCTGTATGTAGTGAGCTCCTCTAGGGTGGCTGTATAGATCTGTATGTAGTGAGCTCCTCTAGTGGTGGCTGTATAGATGTGTATGTAGTGAGCTCCCTCTAGTGGTGGCTGTATAGATGTGTATGTAGTGAGCTCCCTCTAGTGGTGGCTGTATAAATCTGTATGTAGTGAGCTCCTTCTAGTGGTGGCTGTATAGATCTGTATGTAGTGAGCTCCCTCTAGTGGTGGCTGGATAGATCTGTATGTAGTGAGCTCCCTCTAGTGGTGACTGGATAGATCTGTATGTAGTGAGCTCCCTCTAGTGGTGACTGGATAGATCTGTATGTAGTGAGCTCCCTCTAGTGGTGGGCTGTATAAATCTGTATGTAGTGAGCTCCCTCTAGTGGTGGCTGTATAAATCTGTATGTAGTGAGCTCCTCCTAGTAGTGACTGTATAAATCTGTATGTAGTGAGCTCCCTCTAGTGGTGGCTGTATAGATGTGTATGTAGTGAGCTTCCCTCTAGTGGTGGCTGTATAGATGTGTATGTAGTGAGCTCCCTCTAGTGGTGGCTGTATAGATGTGTATGTAGTGAGCTCCCTCTAGTGGTGGCTGTATAAATCTGTATGTAGTGAGCTCCCTCTAGTGGTGGCTGGATAGATCTGTATGTAGTGAGCTCCCTCTAGTGGTGGCTGTATAAATCTGTATGTAGTGAGCTCCCTCTAGTGATGGCTGGATAGATCTGTATGTAGTGAGCTCCCTCTAGTGGTGGCTGGATAGATGTGTATGTAGTGAGCTCCCTCTAGTGGTGCTGTATAGATCTGTATGTAGTGAGCTCCCTCTAGTGGTGGCTGGATAGATCTGTATGTAGTGAGCTCCCTCTAGTGGTGGCTGTATAAATCTGTATGTAGTGAGCTCCCTCTAGTGGTGGCTGTATAAATCTGTATGTAGTGAGTTCCCTCTAGTGGTGGCTGTATAATCTGTATGCAGTGAGCTTCCTCTAGTGGTGGCTGGATAGATGTGTATTGTAGTGAGCTCCCTCTAGTGGTAGCTGTATAAATCTGTATGTAGTGAGCTCCCTCTAGTGATGGCTGTATAAATCTGTATGTAGTGAGCTCCCTCTAGTGGTGGCTGTATAGATCTGTATGTAGTGAGCTCCCTCTAGTGGTGACTGGATAGATCTGTATGTAGTGAGCTCCCTCTAGTGGTGACTGGATAGATCTGTATGTAGTGAGCTCCCTCTAGTGGTGGCTGTATAAATCTGTATGTAGTGAGCTCCCTCTAGTGGTGGCTGTATAAATCTGTATGTAGTGAGCTCCTCCTAGTAGTGACTGTATAAATCTGTATGTAGTGAGCTCCTTCTAGTGGTGGCTGTATAGATCTGTATGTAGTGAGCTCCCTCTAGTGGTGGCTGGATAGATCTGTATGTAGTGAGCTCCCTCTAGTGGTGGCTGTATAATTCTGTATGTAGTGAGCTCCCTCTAGTGGTGGCTGTATAGATCTGTATGTAGTGAGCTCCCTCTAGTGGTGGCTGTATAGATGTGTATGTAGTGAGCTCCCTCTAGTGGTGGCTGTATAGATGTGTATGTAGTGAGCTCCCTCTAGTGGTGGCTGTATAAATCTGTATGTAGTGAGCTCCCTCTAGTGGTGGCTGGATAGATCTGTATGTAGTGAGCTCCCTCTAGTGGTGGCTGTATAAATCTGTATGTAGTGAGCACCCTCTAGTGGTGACTGTATAAATCTGTATGTAGTGAGCTCCCTCTAGTGGTGGCTGTATAAATCTGTATGTAGTGAGCTCCCTCTAGTGGTGGCTGTATAAATCTGTATGTAGTGAGCTCCCTCTAGTGGTGGCTGTATAGATCTGTATGTAGTGAGCTCCCTCTAGTGGTGGCTGTATAGATCTGTATGTAGTGAGCTCCCTCTAGTGGTGACTGTATAAATCTGTATGTAGTGAGCTCCCCCTAGTGGTGGATGTATAAATCTGTATGTAGTGAGCTCCCTCTAGTGGTGGCTGTATAGATCTGTATGTAGTGAGCTCCCTCTACTGGTGGCTGGATAGATCTGTATGTAGTGAGCTCCCTCTAGTGGTGGCTGTATAAATCTGTATGTAGTGAGCTCCCTCTAGTGGTGGCTGTATAGATCTGTATGTAGTGAGCTCCCTCTAGTGGTGGCTGTATAGATGTGTATGTAGTGAGCTCCCTCTAGTGGTGGCTGTATAGATGTGTATGTAGTGAGCTCCCTCTAGTGGTGGCTGTATAGATCTGTATGTAGTGAGCTCCCTCTAGTGGTGGCTGGATAGATCTGTATGTAGTGAGCTCCCTCTAGTGGTGGCTGTATAAATCTGTATGTAGTGAGCTCCCTCTAGTGGTGGCTGTATAGATCTGTATGTAGTGAGCTCCCTCTAGTGGTGGCTGTATAGATGTGTATGTAGTGAGCTCCCTCTAGTGGTGGCTGTATAGATGTGTATGTAGTGAGCTCCCTCTAGTGGTGGCTGTATAAATCTGTATGTAGTGAGCTCCTTCTAGTGGTGGCTGTATAGATCTGTATGTAGTGAGCTCCCTCTAGTGGTGGCTGGATAGATCTGTATGTAGTGAGCTCCCTCTAGTGGTGACTGGATAGATCTGTATGTAGTGAGCTCCCTCTAGTGGTGACTGGATAGATCTGTATGTAGTGAGCTCCCTCTAGTGGTGGCTGTATAAATCTGTATGTAGTGAGCTCCCTCTAGTGGTGGCTGTATAAATCTGTATGTAGTGAGCTCCTCCTAGTAGTGACTGTATAAATCTGTATGTAGTGAGCTCCCTCTAGTGGTGGCTGTATAGATGTGTATGTAGTGAGCTTCCTCTAGTGGTGGCTGTATAGATGTGTATGTAGTGAGCTCCCTCTAGTGGTGGCTGTATAGATGTGTATGTAGTGAGCTCCCTCTAGTGGTGGCTGTATAAATCTGTATGTAGTGAGCTCCCTCTAGTGGTGGCTGGATAGATCTGTATGTAGTGAGCTCCCTCTAGTGGTGGCTGTATAAATCTGTATGTAGTGAGCTCCCTCTAGTGATGGCTGTATAGATCTGTATGTAGTGAGCTCCCTCTAGTGGTGGCTGGATAGATGTGTATGTAGTGAGCTCCCTCTAGTGGTGGCTGTATAGATCTGTATGTAGTGAGCTCCCTCTAGTGGTGGCTGGATAGATCTGTATGTAGTGAGCTCCCTCTAGTGGTGGCTGTATAAATCTGTATGTAGTGAGCTCCCTCTAGTGGTGGCTGTATAAATCTGTATGTAGTGAGTTCCCTCTAGTGGTGGCTGTATAATCTGTATGCAGTGAGCTTCCTCTAGTGGTGGCTGGATAGATGTGTATGTAGTGAGCTCCCTCTAGTGGTAGCTGTATAAATCTGTATGTAGTGAGCTCCCTCTAGTGATGGCTGTATAAATCTGTATGTAGTGAGCTCCCTCTAGTGGTGGCTGTATAGATCTGTATGTAGTGAGCTCCCTCTAGTGGTGACTGGATAGATCTGTATGTAGTGAGCTCCCTCTAGTGGTGACTGGATAGATCTGTATGTAGTGAGCTCCCTCTAGTGGTGGCTGTATAAATCTGTATGTAGTGAGCTCCCTCTAGTGGTGGCTGTATAAATCTGTATGTAGTGAGCTCCTCCTAGTAGTGACTGTATAAATCTGTATGTAGTGAGCTCCTTCTAGTGGTGGCTGTATAGATCTGTATGTAGTGAGCTCCCTCTAGTGGTGGCTGGATAGATCTGTATGTAGTGAGCTCCCTCTAGTGGTGGCTGTATAATTCTGTATGTAGTGAGCTCCCTCTAGTGGTGGCTGTATAGATCTGTATGTAGTGAGCTCCCTCTAGTGGTGGCTGTATAGATGTGTATGTAGTGAGCTCCCTCTAGTGGTGGCTGTATAGATGTGTATGTAGTGAGCTCCCTCTAGTGGTGGCTGTATAAATCTGTATGTAGTGAGCTCCCTCTAGTGGTGGCTGGATAGATCTGTATGTAGTGAGCTCCCTCTAGTGGTGGCTGTATAAATCTGTATGTAGTGAGCTCCCTCTAGTGATGGCTGTATAGATCTGTATGTAGTGAGCTCCCTCTAGTGGTGGCTGGATAGATGTGTATGTAGTGAGCTCCCTCTAGTGGTGGCTGTATAGATCTGTATGTAGTGAGCTCCCTCTAGTGGTGGCTGGATAGATCTGTATGTAGTGAGCTCCCTCTAGTGGTGGCTGTATAAATCTGTATGTAGTGAGCTCCCTCTAGTGGTGGCTGTATAAATCTGTATGTAGTGAGTTCCCTCTAGTGGTGGCTGTATAATCTGTATGCAGTGAGCTTCCTCTAGTGCTGGCTGTATAAATCTGTATGTAGTGAGCTCCCTCTAGTGATGGCTGTATAAATCTGTATGTAGTGAGCTCCCTCTAGTGGTGGCTGTATAGATCTGTATGTAGTGAGCTCCCTCTAGTGGTGACTGGATAGATCTGTATGTAGTGAGCTCCCTCTAGTGGTGACTGGATAGATCTGTATGTAGTGAGCTCCCTCTAGTGGTGGCTGTATAAATCTGTATGTAGTGAGCTCCCTCTAGTGGTGGCTGTATAAATCTGTATGTAGTGAGCTCCTCCTAGTAGTGACTGTATAAATCTGTATGTAGTGAGCTCCCTCTAGTGGTGGCTGTATAGATGTGTATGTAGTGAGCTTCCTCTAGTGGTGGCTGTATAGATGTGTATGTAGTGAGCTCCCTCTAGTGGTGGCTGTATAGATGTGTATGTAGTGAGCTCCCTCTAGTGGTGGCTGTATAGATGTGTATGTAGTGAGCTCCCTCTAGTGGTGGCTGTATAGATGTGTATGTAGTGAGCTCCCTCTAGTGGTGGCTGTATAGATCTGTATGAAGTGAGCTCCCTCTAGTGGTGGCTGTATAGATGTGTATGTAGTGAGCACCCTCTAGTGGTGGCTGTATAGATGTGTATGTAGTGAGCTCCCTCTAGTTGTGGCTGTATAAATATGTATGTAGTGAGCTCCCTCTAGTGGTGGCTGTATAGATGTGTATGTAGTGAGCTCCCTCTAGTGGTGGCTGTATAAATCTGTATGTAGTGAGCTCCCTCTAGTGGTGGCTGTATAGATGTGTATGTAGTGAGCTCCCTCTAGTGGTGGCTGTATAAATCTGTATGTAGTGAGCTCCCTCTAGTGGTGGCTGTATAGATGTGTATGTAGTGAGCTCCCTCTAGTGGTGGCTGTATAGATGTGTATGTAGTGAGCTCCCTCTAGTGGTGGCTGTATAAATATGTATGTAGTGAGCTCCCTCTAGTGGTGGCTGTATAGATGTGTATGTAGTGAGCTCCCTCTAGTGGTGGCTGTATAAATCTGTATGTAGTGAGCTCCCTCTAGTGGTGGCTGTATAGATGTGTATGTAGTGAGCTCCCTCTAGTGGTGGCTGTATAGATGTGTATGTAGTGAGCTCCCTCTAGTGGTGGCTGTATAGATGTGTATGTAGTGAGCTCCCTCTAGTGGTGGCTGTATAGATGTGTATGTAGTGAGCTCCCTCTAGTGGTGGCTGTATAGCTGTGTATGTAGTGAGCTCCCTCTAGTGGTGACTGTATAATCTGTATGTAGTGAGCTCCCTCTAGTGGTGGCTGTATAAATCTGTATGTAGTGAGCTCCCTCTAGTGGTGGCTGTATAGATGTGTATGTAGTGTGCTCCCTCTAGTGGTGGCTGTATAGATGTGTATGTAGTGTGCTCCCTCTAGTGGTGGCTGTATAAATCTGTATGTAGTGAGCTCCCTCTAGTGGTGACTGTATAATCTGTATGTAGTGAGCTCCCTCTAGTGGTGGCTGTATAAATCTGTATGTAGTGAGCTCCCTCTAGTGGTGGCTGTATAGATGTGTATGTAGTGTGCTCCCTCTAGTGGTGGCTGTATAGATGTGTATGTAGTGAGCTCCCTCTAGTGGTGGCTGTATAGATGTGTATGTAGTGAGCTCCCTCTAGTGGTGGCTGTATAGATGTGTATGTAGTGAGCTCCCTCTAGTGGTGGCTGTATAGATGTGTATGTAGTGTGCTCCCTCTAGTGGTGGCTGTATAAATCTGTATGTAGTGAGCTCCCTCTAGTGGTGGCTGTATAGATGTGTATGTAGTGAGCTCCCTCTAGTGGTGGCTGTATAGATGTGTATGTAGTGAGCTCCCTCTAGTGGTGGCTGTATAAATCTGTATGTAGTGAGCTCCCTCTAGTGGTGGCTGTATAGATGTGTATGTAGTGAGCTCCCTCTAGTGGTGGCTGTATAGATGTGTATGTAGTGTGCTCCCTCTAGTGGTGGCTGTATAAATCTGTATGTAGTGAGCTCCCTCTAGTGGTGGCTGTATAGATGTGTATGTAGTGTGCTCCCTCTAGTGGTGGCTGTATAGATGTGTATGTAGTGAGCTCCCTCTAGTGGTGGCTGTATAGATGTGTATGTAGTGAGCTCCCTCTAGTGGTGGCTGTATAGATGTGTATGTAGTGAGCTCCCTCTAGTGGTGGCTGTATAGATGTGTATGTAGTGAGCTCCCTCTAGTGGTGGCTGTATAGATGTGTATGTAGTGAGCTCCCTCTAGTGGTGGCTGTATAGATGTGTATGTAGTGAGCTCCCTCTAGTGGTGGCTGTATAGATGTGTATGTAGTGAGCTCCCTCTAGTGGTGGCTGTATAAATCTGTATGTAGTGAGCTCCCTCTAGTGGTGGCTGTATAGATGTGTATGTAGTGAGCTCCCTCTAGTGGTGGCTGTATAGATGTGTATGTAGTGAGCTCCCTCTAGTGGTGGCTGTATAGATGTGTATATAGTGAGCTCCCTCTAGTGGTGGCTGTATAGATGTGTATGTAGTGAGCTCCCTCTAGTGGTGGCTGTATAGATGTGTATGTAGTGAGCTCCCTCTAGTGGTGGCTGTATAGATGTGTATGTAGTGAGCTCCCTCTAGTGGTGGCTGTATAGATGTGTATGTAGTGAGCTCCCTCTAGTGGTGGCTGTATACATGTGTATGTAGTGCGTTCCCTCTAGTGGTGGCTGTATAGATGTGTATGTAGTGAGTTCCCTCTAGTGGTGGCTGTATAGATGTGTATGTAGTGAGCTCCCTCTAGTGGTGGCTGTATAGATGTGTATGTAGTGAGCGCCCTCTAGTGGTGGCTGTATAGATGTGTATGTAGTGAGCTCCCTCTAGTGGTGGCTGTATAAATCTGTATGTAGTGAGCTCCCTCTAGTGGTGGCTGTATAGATGTGTATGTAGTGAGCTCCCTCTAGTGGTGGCTGTATAAATCTGTATGTAGTGAGCTCCCTCTAGTGGTGGCTGTATAGATGTGTATGTAGTGAGCTCCCTCTAGTGGTGGCTGTATAGATCTGTATGTAGTGAGCTCCCTCTAGTGGTGGCTGTATAGATGTGTATGTAGTGAGCTCCCTCTAGTGGTGGCTGTATAGATGTGTATGTAGTGAGCTCCCTCTAGTGGTGGCTGTATAGATGTGTATGTAGTGAGCTCCCTCTAGTGGTGGCTGGATAGATGTGTATGTAGTGAGCTCCCTCTAGTGGTGGCTGTATAGATGTGTATGTAGTGAGCTCCCTCTAGTGGTGGCTGTATAGATGTGTATGTAGTGAGCTCCCTCTAGTGGTGGCTGTATAGATGTGTATGTAGTGAGCTCCCTCTAGTGGTGGCTGTATAGATGTGTATGTAGTGAGCTCCCTCTAGTGGTGGCTGGATAGATGTGTATGTAGTGAGCTCCCTCTAGTGGTGGGTGTATAAATCTGTATGTAGTGAGCTCCCTCTAGTGGTGGCTGTATAGATGTGTATGTAGTGAGCTCCCTCTAGTGGTGGCTGTATAGATGTGTATGTAGTGAGCTCCCTCTAGTGGTGGCTGGATAGATGTGTATGTAGTGAGCTCCCTCTAGTGGTGGCTGTATAGATGTGTATGTAGTGAGCTCCCTCTAGTGGTGACTGTATAAATCTGTATGTAGTGAGCTCCCTCTAGTGGTGGCTGTATAAATCTGTATGCAGTGAGCTCCCTCTAGTGGTGGCTGTATAGATGTGTATGTAGTGAGCTCCCTCTAGTGGTGGCTGTATAGATGTGTATGTAGTGAGCTCCCTCTAGTGGTGGCTGTATAGATGTGTATGTAGTGAGCTCCCTCTAGTGGTGGCTGTATACATGTGTATGTAGTGAGCTCCCTCTAGTGGTGGCTGTATAAATCTGTATGTAGAGAGCTCCCTCTAGTGGTGGCTGTATAGATGTGTATGTAGTGAGCTCCCTCTAGTGGTGGCTGTATAGATCTGTATGTAGTGAGCTCCCTCTAGTGGTGGCTGTATAGATGTGTATGTAGCGCCTCCCGGCTGTATTCTTCCCTATGGTAGGTGAAGTCTTGTATGATAATATCAGTACAGTGCTGGGTCGGTTTGCTGCTTTGGGACCGGATATTTCCCAATAAATTTTAGCAGATCATTGACTGCGGCGTCCTCATCTGTCACTCACTGTCATGGCGGCTGACAGCGGTCAGTGACGTGACCAATTATATCTGCAGCGCAGCCCGTCCGCAGCCTTCAGCGGATCTTCCCGCAGACACCGAATCTCTCACCTTCCCTAATTATAGGAAAACAGACAAAACTTACAGATCATTCTGGGGGCGAGAGCCGGAGCTGTCACCCGTCCAGACAGAGCACAACACAGTGCAGCGCATCGATTACAGCTCTGGAGCGCTGGCACTGTGCATGATCCGGGCTGCAGTCAGGACGCACAGGTCTGGAGGCTGACATCTCTGTGCTGCGATCATCACTCAAGGTAAAAGGAAAACAAATGTGATTGCAATACTGTGACTGACCACAGGAGGCGCTGTTCCAGGAGTGCACTCTGCCTGTTACTGGTGAAGGTCCAGAGGAGAAACAGATCATTCCTGTACAATATTCCAAAAACAGTTCATGTTTCCCCCCTTGCTAATTTCCCCTTTGTCTTGCTAATTACCCCCTTGTCTTGCTAATTTCCCCTTTGTCTTGCTAATTACCCCCTTGTCTTGCTTATTATCCCCTTGTCTTGCTAATTACCCCCTTGTCTTGCTAATTACCCCTTTGTCTTGCTTATTACCCCCTTGTCTTGCTAATTACCCCCTTGTCTTGCTAATTACCTCTTTGTCTTGCTTATTACCCCCTTGTCTTGCTTATTACCCCTTTGTCTTGCAAATGACCCCCTTGTCTTGCTAATTACCCCCTTGTCTTGCTTATTATCCCCTTGACTTGCTAATTACCCCCTTGTCTTGCTAAGTACCCCCTTGTCTTGCTTATTATCCCCTTGTCTTGCTAATTACCCCCTTGTCTTGCTAATTACCCTCTTGTCTTGCTTATTACCCCCTTGTCTTGCTATTACCCCTTTGTCTTGCTTATTACCCCCTTGTCTTGCTTATTATCCCCTTGTCTTGCTTATTACCCCCTTGTCTTGCTAATTACCCCTTTGTCTTGCTAATTACCCCCTTGTCTTGCTTATTACCCCTTTGTCTTGCTAATTACCCCCTTGTCTTGCTAATTACCCCTTTGTCTTGCTAATTACCCCCTTGTCTTGCTAATTACCTCCTTGTCTTGCTTATTACCCATTTGTCTTGCTTATTACCCCCTTGTCTTGCTTATTATCCCCTTGTCTTGCTAATTACCCATTTGTCTTGCTTATTACCCCCTTGTCTTGCTTATTACCCCCTTGTCTTGCTTATTACCCCCTTGTCTTGCTTATTACCCCCTTGTCTTGCTTATTACCCCCTTGTTTTGCTTATTACCCCCTCATCTTATTACTCCCTTTTCTTGATTATTTCCTCTGTGCATTCATTATTTACTCAAATTAAAACCCTTTTGTTTTGAATTTTTACCCTCATGTCTCACTTGTTTCTACTTCTCTGGCTTATTAGCTCCTCCTCTTGCTTTTCTCTTGCTTATTATTTTCTCTTGCTTATTATCTCCTCTTGCTTATTATCTCTTTCTCTTGCTTATTATCTCCTTCTCTTGCTTTTCTCCTCTTGCTTATTATCTTCTCTTGCTTATCTCCTCTTGCTTATTATCTCCTTCTCTTGCTTATGTCCTCTTGCTTATTATCTCTTTCTCTTGCTTATTATCTCCTCTTGCTTTTCTCCTCTTGCTTATTATCTTCTCTTGCTTATCTCCTCTTGCTTATTATTTCTTTCTCTTGCTTATTATCTCCTTCTCTTGCTTATCTCCTCTTGCTTATTATCTTCTCTTGCTTATCTCCTCTTGCTTATTATCTTCTCTTGCTTATCTCCTCTTGCTTATTATCTTCTCTTGCTTATCTCCTCTTGCTTATTATCTTCTCTTGCTTATCTCCTCTTGCTTATTATCTCCTTGTATTTATAATTATCCTCCTGTCTTATTGAACTTTAGTCTTGATTATATCCACAGCCTGTTTATTGCCCCTTATTAGCCCTTTCTCTTTCTTATTCCGCTTTTTCCTTCTTGCCTCACTACTTTTCTCACATGTTCCCCTCGGTATCTTGCTTATTACCCCTTGGCACTTGCTTGTTTCCCGCTCCCCGCTTCTTCCTTGTTTATCCTTTGTCCTAGCTTTCTGATGGCCTCCTTGTCTTGCTTCCCTCTTATCTTTGGACACCTTCTCAGGATTTCCCCCCTTATCCTCTTATTAGAGGGGCTTTCCTTGCTTGTTTCCTCTCCCCGCTCTTCTCCACCTCTTCTCTTGCACTCACCACTCATGAATGATGATTAAAAAAAATGTCATTTACAAAAGTTTGCTTTATTTCTGCCTTGTCTTTAATTCTCATCCTCTTATTTTCTTTTTCTCCTCTTTCTCATTCCTTCCTTGTATTGCTCATTTTCCTCTCCTCTTCTTCTATTTCCGTCTTATTTTCCTTCTTTTCATTCTTGCTTGGTTTCCTCTCGTCTTCCTCATTCAGCCTTTTCTTTTTTATTACGTTCTCTTCTTCACTTTCTAAATTCGTGCTTGTCGTTTATCCTCCGTCTTCCTTATTTTTGATGATGACCTTGTGTCCTCTTGTCTCGTTGGTTTCCTTCATCTTTGTTTGTCGTATTATTGTATTTCTCCTCTTTGTTATTCTTGTATTGTTTCCCCTTCCCCCATCCGTGTTTGTCCATCTCCGTTCAGTGGTCCCTTCAAGGCTTGTGTCTGAAACCCCCACAAGACATGGTAGTGCCCGCTCATCACTAGTTACCAGTACTGAGCACCTGAGCATGGTAGTGCCCGCTCATCACTAGTTACCAGTACTGAGCACCTGAGCATGGTAGTGTCCGCTCATCACTAGTTACCAGTACTGAGCACCCGAGCATGGTAGTGCCCGCTCATCACTAGTTATGAGTACAGAGCACCTGAGCATGGTAGTGCCCGCTCATCACTAGTTACCAGTACTGAGCACCCGAGCATGGTAGTGCCCGCTCATCACTAGTTACCAGTACTGAGCACCTGAGCATGGTAGTGCCCGCTCATCACTAGTTACCAGTACTGAGCACCCGAGCATGGTAGTGCCCGCTCATCACTAGTTACCAGTACTGAGCACCCGAGCATGGTAGTGCCCGCTCATCACTAGTTACTAGTACTGAGCACCTGAGCATGGTAGTGCTCGCTCATCACTAGTTACCAGTACAGAGCACCCGAGCATGGTAGTGCCCGCTCATCACTAGTTACCAGTACTGAGCCCCCGAGCATGGTAGTGCCCGCTCATCACTAGTTACCAGTACTGAGCACCCGAGCATGGTAGTGCCCGCTCATCACTAGTTACCAGTACTGAGCACCCGAGCATGGTAGTGCCCGCTCATCACTAGTTACCAGTACTGAGCACCCGAGCATGGTAGTGTCCGCTCATCACTAGTTACCAGTACTGAGCACCCGAGCATGGTAGTGCTCGCTCATCACTAGTTACCAGTACTGAGCCCCCGAGCATGGTAGTGCCCGCTCATCACTAGTTACCAGTACTGAGCACCCGAGCATGGTAGTGCCCGCTCATCACTAGTTACCAGTACTGAGCACCCGAGCATGGTAGTGCCCGCTCATCACTAGTTACCAGTACTGAGCACCCGAGCATGGTAGTGCCCGCTCATCACTAGTTACCAGTACTGAGCACCCAAGCATGGTAGTGCCCACTCATCACTAGTTACCAGTACTGAGCACCCAAGCATGGTAGTGCCCGCTCATCACTAGTTACCAGTACTGAGCACCCGAGCATGGTAGTGCCCGCTCATCACTAGTTACCAGTACTGGGCACCCGAGCATGGTAGTGCTCGCTCATCACTAGTTACCAGTACTGATCACCCGAGCATGGTAGTGCCCGCTCATCACTAGTTACCAGTACTGAGCACCCGAGCATGGTAGTGCCCGCTCATCACTAGTTACCAGTACTGAGCACCTGAGCATGGTAGTGCCCGCTCATCACTAGTTACCAGTACTGAGCACCTGAGCATGGTAGTGCCCGCTCATCACTAGTTACCAGTACTGGGCACCCGAGCATGGTAGTGCCTGCTCATCACTAGTTACCAGTACTGAGCACCCGAGCATGGTAGTGCCCGCTCATCACTAGTTACCAGTACTGAGCCCCTGAGCATGGTAGTGCCCGCTCATCACTAGTTACCAGTACTGGGCACCCGAGCATGGTAGTGCCCGCTCATCACTAGTTACCAGTACTGAGCCCCTGAGCATGGTAGTGCCCGCTCATCACTAGTTACCAGTACTGAGCACCTGAGCATGGTAGTGCCCGCTCATCACTAGCTACCAGTACTGAGCACCCGAGCATGGTAGTGCTCGCTCATCACTAGTTACCAGTACTGATCACCCGAGCATGGTAGTGCCCGCACATCACTAGTTACCAGTACCGAGCACCTGAGCATGGTAGTGCCCGCTCATCACTAGTTACCAGTACTGACCACCCGAGCATGGTAGTGCTCGCTCATCACTAGTTACCAGTACTGAGCCCCTGAGCATGGTAGTGCCCGCTCATCACTAGTTACCAGTACTGAGCACCCGAGCATGGTAGTGCCCGCTCATCACTAGTTACCAGTAATGAGCACCCGAGCATGGTAGTGCCCGCTCATCACTAGTTACCAGTACTGGGCACCCGAGCATGGTAGTGCCCGCTCATCCCTAGTTACCAGTACTGAGCACCCGAGCATGGTAGTGCTCGCTCATCACTAGTTACCAGTACTGAGCCCCTGAGCATGGTAGTGCCCGCTCATCACTAGCTACCAGTACTGAGCACCCGAGCATGGTAGTGCCCGCTCATCCCTAGTTACCAGTACTGAGCACCCGAGCATGGTAGTGCTCGCTCATCACTAGTTACCAGTACTGAGCCCCTGAGCATGGTAGTGCCCGCTCATCACTAGTTACCAGTACAGAGCACCCGAGCATGGTAGTGTCCGCTCATCACTAGTTACCAGTACTGAGCACCCGAGCATGGTAGTGCCCGCTCATCACTAGTTACCAGTACTGAGCACCTGAGCATGGTAGTGCCCGCTCATCACTAGTTACCAGTACAGAGCACCCGAGCATGGTAGTGCCCACTCATCACTAGTTACCAGTACTGAGCACCCGAGCATGGTAGTGCCCGCTCATCACTAGTTACCAGTACTGAGCACCTGAGCATGGTAGTACCCGCTCATCACTAGTTACCAGTACTGAGCACCCGAGCATGGTAGTGCCCGCTCATCACTAGTTACCAGTACTGAGCACCCGAGCATGGTAGTGCCCGCTCATCACTAGTTACCAGTACTGAGCACCCGAGCATGGTAGTGCTCGCTCATCACTAGTTACCAGTACTGAGCACCCGAGCATGGTAGTGCCCGCTCATCACTAGTTACTAGTACTGAGCACCTGAGCATGGTAGTGCCCGCTCATAACTAGTTACCAGTACAGAGCACCCGAGCATGGTAGTGCCCACTCATCACTAGTTACTAGTACTGAGCACCTGAGCATGGTAGTGCCCGCTCATAACTAGTTACCAGTACTGAGCACCTGAGCATGGTAGTGCCCGCTCATCACTAGTTACCAGTACTGAGCACCCGAGCATGGTAGTGCCCGCTCATCACTAGTTACCAGTACTGAGCACCTGAGCATGGTAGTGCCCGCTCATCACTAGTTACCAGTACTGAGCACCTGAGCATGGTAGTGCCCGCTCATCACTAGTTACCAGTACTGAGCACCCGAGCATGGTAGTGCCCTCTCATCACTAGTTACCAGTACTGAGCACCCGAGCATGGTAGTGCCCACTCATCACTAGTTACTAGTACTGAGCACCTGAGCATGGTAGTGCCCGCTCATCACTAGTTACCAGTACCGAGCACCTGAGCATGGTAGTGCCCACTCATCACTAGTTACCAGTACTGAGCACCCGAGCATGGTAGTGCCCGCTCATCACTAGTTACCAGTACTGAGCACCCGAGCATGGTAGTGCCCGCTCATCACTAGTTACCAGTACTGAGCACCTGAGCATGATAGTGCTCACTCATCACTAGTTACCAGTACTGAGCACCCGAGCATGGTAGTGCCCGCTCATCCCTAGTTACCAGTACTGAGCACCCGAGCATGGTAGTGCTCGCTCATCACTAGTTACCAGTACTGAGCCCCTGAGCATGGTAGTGCCCGCTCATCACTAGTTACCAGTACAGAGCACCCGAGCATGGTAGTGTCCGCTCATCACTAGTTACCAGTACTGAGCACCTGAGCATGGTAGTGCCCGCTCATAACTAGTTACCAGTACTGAGCACCTGAGCATGGTAGTGCCCACTCATCACTAGTTACCAGTACTGAGCACCCGAGCATGGTAGTGCCCGCTCATCACTAGTTACCAGTACTGAGCACCTGAGCATGGTAGTACCCGCTCATCACTAGTTACCAGTACTGAGCACCCGAGCATGGTAGTGCCCGCTCATCACTAGTTACCAGTACTGAGCACCCGAGCATGGTAGTGCCCGCTCATCACTAGTTACTAGTACTGAGCACCTGAGCATGGTAGTGCCCGCTCATAACTAGTTACCAGTACAGAGCACCCGAGCATGGTAGTGCCCACTCATCACTAGTTACTAGTACTGAGCACCTGAGCATGGTAGTGCCCGCTCATAACTAGTTACCAGTACTGAGCACCTGAGCATGGTAGTGCCCGCTCATCACTAGTTACCAGTACTGAGCACCCGAGCATGGTAGTGCCCGCTCATCACTAGTTACCAGTACTGAGCACCTGAGCATGGTAGTGCCCGCTCATCACTAGTTACCAGTACTGAGCACCTGAGCATGGTAGTGCCCGCTCATCACTAGTTACCAGTACTGAGCACCCGAGCATGGTAGTGCCCTCTCATCACTAGTTACCAGTACTGAGCACCCGAGCATGGTAGTGCCCACTCATCACTAGTTACTAGTACTGAGCACCTGAGCATGGTAGTGCCCGCTCATCACTAGTTACCAGTACTGAGCACCTGAGCATGGTAGTGCCCACTCATCACTAGTTACCAGTACTGAGCACCCGAGCATGGTAGTGCCCGCTCATCACTAGTTACCAGTACTGAGCACCCGAGCATGGTAGTGCCCGCTCATCACTAGTTACCAGTACTGAGCACCTGAGCATGATAGTGCTCACTCATCACTAGTTACCAGTACTGAGCACCCGAGCATGGTAGTGCCCGCTCATCACTAGTTACCAGTACTGAGCACCTGAGCATGGTAGTGCCCGCTCATCACTAGTTACTGATATAATAGTCTCCCAAATAGCAAGAAATTTCCTAGATAAGCTTAAGGTGGGGGTACACGGTGACTTTTGCAGTGACACCCGTGCATGAGCACCAGTTGTCATTGGTATATTGCAGCACAGTACAAGTGAAATGGGTCAGATTGTAACCAAGAGGGTGCTGCAATCACAACAAGCAAGTTACAAAAATTCCAAAGTCTGATTTTCTGTGACTTTCTTGTCGCGGTCGCAGCACCCTCAGCATGATTATGCCTCCATTCACTTGTATGGCGCTGCAAACTTTGTTTGCAGAGTAAGTTAGGCGGTATTGTGACGCCCTGGGCAAGCCAGGGGTCACAGGTAACTACATCACCACACCATACACCCCGGATAGGTACACCAGAGCTAGACCCAAAAACCCTTGTTGCCTTCCTCCAGGGGCTGATGTTCACACCAGGGGGTGGGCCAGGCGGTTGGTCCCGCCCACCGAGGAGTTCGCAGTCCTGGAGGCGGGAAAAGGAAGTCAGTTAAGCTAGGGAAGTGAAGGAGTGAACAGATTAGTGTTGGAGGTGAAAGTAGAAGGAGTAAGGTGAAGTGGCAGTAGAGCAAGCAAAGCTGACTGAGAGCGTCCGGGTGTGCGCCCCGGACAGAGACAGCAAGGTTAGCAGACGGCGGTGACTGTCTGCAGGAGTGGCTGATCGGAGTTGCCGAAAGGACCGTGGACGGGTGGTGGCCCGGCGGTACCGGACCGGTACACAAAGAGAGGCCAGCACCATTGGCAGGGGCCTTTCGGACCCCGGCAAGGCTTGGAGTCGCCGTGAATTTGCCAAATCCGTCAGTGAAGGGGACCTCCGGGTTTCCAAACAACTAAGTCCCGATTGAAGGCAAAAGTCAAACCGTATGAGAGAGACACCGCCACCGCCAAGGCACCAGTTTCTCAGGGCCAGCGCCTGCGGGCAAAGAGGGGCTCCTCCGGCCCTCATCCAAGCCGGGGAGCGGGTTACCGGTGGGAACCCATCGATACCAACAGAAGTACTAGGTGCAGGGAAAGAGACAGTCACCGTTAACTACCGGTGAAAAGCAACAGCAGCCGTCCGTGGGAACCGTCTTTCCAGCCGTGTGTTTTACCGAGAACTGTGTCAACGTCTCAGGCTGAGTGAGTACCACCGTGCCGTACGGCACAGCACTGCCCCCGCGTCCCTGCACCTCACCAGGTCCCATAACCCGCCTGCCATCCATCCCTACCCCATCACCGGGCCCCGGGACCATCAACCCCCTACCCACGGAGGGGAGGACTAACAACTTAGCTGCTCCAGTCACCGCTCCCGGGATCCCCGTTCAGAGCAGCGGTGGTGTCACTAAAATCACCACAACCGTGGGTGGCGTCACGGACAATAACCAAATCCCCACCACCAAAACAAACCCCCTTTCACTCATGGGCGAGGAGCACCGCTCGAGACCCCGGGATCCGGCCCATCGCTCGAGCCACCACAGAGCAGCCGCAGCCGGACCCGAGCAGTGGGTGAGCGCAGCGTTGCCATCCTCCTCCCCGCCCTCGACAGTATCATTCCCCTCGTTATGTAATGCCGCACTGTGCGTCCGGAGCGCTAATTGCGCAGTTCCACTTTCATCTCACAAGTCACTAATAAAGCTGCAGCCGGGAGGGTGAGGGCAGGATCTCCCCTTGAAGCCAATCCTGAGTATGTAAGAACGGACAGGGCTGCAGAGCGCTAATAGCTGGTAATGGGGATTATGTCTGCTCCGCCAGCCAAGATCGGGATATTAACGAGCTCCGGAAAATGGAAACACTAATTTACAGGTTTTCTCTGACAAGTCATCGAGCGGCGTCATATTGATCTCCCAGAGCTGCGACAATGAACGACCGGAGTCACCGCGGTATGAGAGCTGCGACCATGAAAGACCAAAGTCCAGAGTCACCGCGGTATTGGAGCTGCAACCATGAAAGACCAGAGTCACCGCGGTATCAGAGCTGCAACTGTGGCGCCCTGGACAAGCCAGGACGTCACAAGTACTACACCAACACACCCTACACCCCGGTCAGGCACACCAAAGTCAAACACAAACCCTTGTTGCCTTCCTCCAGGGGCTGATGTCCACACCAGGGGGTGGGCCAGGCGGTTGGTCCCGCCCACCGAGGAGTTCACAGTCCTGGAGGCGGGAAAAGCAGATCAGATTTGTTTGGAGTTAGGGAAGTGAAGTGGAGTTGAGCAGACTGACGGCTTCCGGGTGTGTGGCCCGGACAGTACAGCAAGGTTGGCAGACGGTCAGGAGAGGCCTATTGGAGCCAGCCGTAAGGACCGTGAACGGGCGGTGGCCCAGCGGTTCCGGACTGGTACGCAAAGAGAAGCCAGCACCAACCGGCAGGGCTTACGGACCCCGACAAGGCTAGGAGTCGCCGCTGAAATTGTCAAATCCGTTAGCGAAGGGAACCTCCGGGGTTTCCTAGCAGCCAAGTCCCGATTGAAGGCAACAGTCCAACCGATAGAGGGAAACACAGTCACCGCCAAGGCTACAGTTCCCAGGGCCAGAGCCTGCGGGCAAAAGGGGCTCCTTCAGCATCCATCCAAGCTGGGGAGCCAGAGCCTGCGGGCAAAAGGGGCTCCTTCAGCATCCATCCAAGCTGGGGAGCGGGTTACCGGTGGAAAGCCATTGGAGCCGTCTACACTACACAGGTGCAGGGAAAGGCAGTCATCATCAACCTGCCGGGAGGAGAAACACCGCAGCCGTCTGTGGGACCCGTCCATCCAGCTGTTTGTTTTACCGGAGACTCTGTGTACATCATTGGCTGAGTGAGTACCACCGTGCCGTGCGGCACAGCGCTGCCCCCGCGACCCTGCACCTCACCAGGCCCCGTAACCCGCCTGCCATCCATCCCTACCCCTCACCAGGCCCCGGGACAACCAAACCCCCTACCCACGGAGGGGAGAACCAACATCCAAGCTGCTCCCTGTCATCGCTCCCGGGATCCCCGTCCAGAGCAGCGGTGGTGTCACCAACCTCACCACAACCGTGGGTGGCGTCACGGACAATATCCCTAAACCACACCACCCCCCTTTCACTCACGGGCGAGGAACGCCGCTCGAGTCCCCGGGATCCGGCCCACCGCTCGAGCCACCACCGAGCAGCAGCAGCAGCAGTAGCCGGACCCGAGCAGTGGGTGAGCGCAGCGTCCCCTCCTCCGCCCACGACAACTTGGCGTCACGAACAGGATCTTACCGCTCTGCCATCTGGTAGAGGTGCGCCTTGTGACCGCCGGAGGTGTCCGGCCGAAAAATTTGAGAAGCCGCCATCTTGGGCGCGAAAAGTCCCCGCTCGAGCGTCTCCTCGAGCAGTGGAGGCGCGAAAGCCAAAACCCCGCCCCTGTAGAGGAGGAGCCGGAAAAAGACTAAGGGGGACGCGGATGGAGGAATGGCGGCGTTCTCGAATTGGAGTGCGTGAGTACCCGCTACCGGAGCGACTAAGCTCTGGGGGAGCCGAGGAGGAGTAGCCTTTGAAGACGGCGGCCCGAGTGAGCTCCCTGCCGGGACCGCTGCGTGGCTGGAGCGGGAGCTGGGCCGGTTCTGCTTGAGGGTGAGGGCGTAGAGCTTGCAGCAGCTGCTGGATTGGAAGGCGGAGATGCGCAGGATGGTTGCCGTAGTGGGAGCCCGTGAGCAAGGGGCCGCTGCGGCCGTGCTACGCCGCGACCAGTCCAGCCAAACCCCGGAACCAGCCCTGATTGAGTGGGAGCCGGGGCCCAGCACCGCAGCCGGAGGTCCAAAGAGAATGCCGCTGATGGAGGAGGGGGTCCCGAGTACGCTGCCCCCGCCACCGTTCTTAACGGCCGTCAGTGGTTCTGGACTGAACTGTCTGTGGAAGGAGAACCCAATGTACCGCCCGGTCCCCGAGTGGGCCGACCCCCTGCGGTCGTAGCCGCCTCAAGGTCAGCGGGGATCCGCTGCCAGTTGTCCCCATTGGGACCACCAGTACCGTTTTGAACGTTTTGATAAATGATAAGAGTGATCAACCGAAGTTCACCTGATTGACCAACCCTGATTCAAACCGGTCGTTGCCGGCAACTGTTGTCCCCGTGGGGACTGTTTGCAAGTTATGTGTAGAAACTGCTACGGACAAGCCCGAGAACTGGCAGGGCAACCACGAACTTGTGGTTTGTAAATAAAAATGTGTTTTGATGGCTAAACCGTTACCGCCTCCGGAGAGGCTGATTTGGAGGATGGGCCTGGAGGAAAGGGATGGCCCAGGCCCGCCACTACCGCAACCGGTGGCGATCCTCCGGGGGGTTCAGGGGTTCCCCATGGACGTGGGTCCCCTGAAAAGGACAGAACCCGCTCGGGCAACTTGGTGCTGGACTGGGGTCAAGGGGTGCTGCCCATTTGCTTAGGGGCAGCATCAGGGCCAGGTTGCTTGGGTGGGAGAGAGCGGAAGCCGTTACCGTTTAGCAACGTTTAAGAATGTGCCTCCCGATGTGGGAAGATTGAATATACTTGTGTTACATGTTTACCGTTTTATCTCTTTTCAGTTGTGAAAATAAAACCGGTGATGGACGGGCAGCCCGCGGACGGTCTGCATTTTACTAAGGGGGAATGTGGCGCCCTGGACAAGCCAGGACGTCACAAGTACTACACCAACACAACCTACACCCCAGTCAGGCACAACAAAGTCAAACACAAACCCTTGTTGCCTCCCTCCAGGGGCTGATGTCCACACCTGGGTGTGGGCTAGGCGGTTGGTCCCGCCCACTGAGGAGTTCACAGTCCTGGAGGTGGGAAAAGCAGATCAGATTTGTTTGGAGTTAGGGAAGTGAAGTGGAGTTGAGCAGACTGACAGCGTCCGGGTGTGTGGCCCGGGCGGTACAGCAAGGTTGGCAGACGGTGGTGACCATCTGCAGGAGAGGCCTATTGGAGCCAGCCGTAAGGACCGTGGACGGGTGGTGACCCGGCGGTACCGGACCGGTACGCAAAGAGAAGCCAGCACCAACCGGCAGGGCTTACGGACCCCGACAAGGCTAGGAGTCGCCGCTGAAATTGTCAAATCCGTTAGCGAAGGGAACCTCCGGGGTTTCCCAGCAGCCAAGTCCCGATTGAAGGCAACAGCTCACACCGTGAAGGGAAACACAGTCACCGCCAAGGCTACAGTTCCCAGGGCCAGAGCCTGCGGGCAAAAGGGGCTCCTTCAGCAACCTTCAAAGCTGGGGAGCGGGTTACCGGTGGGAACTCATTGGAGCCGTCTACACTACACAGGTGCAGGAAAAGGCAGTCACCATCAACCTGCCGGGAGGAGAAACACCGCAGCCGTCTGTGGGACCCGTCCATCCATCCGTTTGTTTTACCGGAGACTTTGTGTTCATCATTGGCTGAGTGAGTACCACCGTGCCGTGCGGCACAGCGCTGCCCCCGCATCCCTGCATCTCACCAGGCCCCGTAACCCGCCTGCCATACACCCCTACCTCTCACCGGACCCCGGGACAACCAACCCCCTACCCACGGAGGGGAGAACTAACATCAAAGCTGCTCCCTGTCATCGCTCCCGGGATCCCCGTCCAGAGCAGCGGTGGTGTCACAACCTCACCACAACCCTGGGTGGCGTCACGGACAATATCCCTAAACCACACCACCCCCCCCTTTCACTCACGGGCGAGGAACACCGCTCGAGTCCCCGGGATCCGACCCACCGCTCGAGCCACCACCGAGCAGCAGCAGCAGCAGTAGCCGGACCCGAGCAGTGGGTGAGCGCAGCGTCCCCTCCTCCGCCCGCGACACAACCATGAAACCGCAGTATCAGAGCTGCGACCATGAAAGACCAGAGTCACCGCGGTATCAGAGCTGCGACCATGAAAGACCAGAGTCACCGCAGTATCAGAGCTGCGACCATGAAAGACCAGAGTCACCGTGGTATCAGAGCTGCGACCATGAAAGACCAGAGTCACCGCAGTATCAGAGCTGCGACCATGAAAGACCAGAGTCACCGCAGTATCAGAGCTGCGACCATGAAAGACCAGAGTTAAGAGTCACCGCGTATCAGAACTGCGACCATGAAAGACCAGAGTCCAGAGTCACCGCGGTATCAGAGCTGCAACCACGAAAGACCAGAGTCCAGAGTCACCGCGGTATCAGAGCTGCGACCATGAGCGACCAGAGTCCAGAGTCACCGCGGTATCAGAGCTTCAACCACGAAAGACCAGGGTCACCGCAGTATCAGAGCTGCGACCATGAAAGGCCAGGAGTCCAGATTGTCTCTCCAGGAAAGCAGACAAACTCTAGCGCAGCGCCACCTATTGGAAGTAGCGATCCTAAAAGTCAGAAGTGGATTTCTAACAATCCTTTGCATATGACTTAGGATTTTTTATGTTAATTACCCGATGTGTACTGTGGCTACGTGTATGCAGAGAGCAGGGAGCCGGCACTGGCAGCTGAGAGCGGGGACGCTGGTAACGAAGGTAAACATCGGGTAACCAATGTGAGGGCTTCTTGGTTACCCGATGTTTACCGTGGTTACCAGCGTCCGCAGAAGCCGGCTCCTGCACATTCAGTTGTTGCTCTGTCGCTGTCACACACAGCGATCTGTGCTTCACAGCGGGAGAGCAACAACTAAAAAATGGTCCAGGACATTCAGCAACAACTGGCAACCTCACAGCAGGGGCCGGGTTGTTGCTGGATGTCACACACAGCAACATCGCTAGCAACATCGCTGCTACGTCACAAAAGTCGTGCCTCAGCAGCGATGTTGCTAGCGATGTTGTTTAGTGAGACCTGGCCGTTACTCCTTCTCTCTTGTCATTCTCAGCCAGAATGAATAATCTCCCGATTTAGCTTGATCCCAGGCTCCCTCCCCCAGACTTAGGGACAAAAGCCCGGCAGGGGGTGATTACCCTGCAAACAAGACACTGTACACAGAAGGAATACACAGAATAGACAGAGCACCACGCCTAAAATATGAACCTAGACAAAATTATACACAACCCCCCATATATCACCATCACAACCAGAGTCCAGAGTCACCGCGGTATCAGAGCTGCCACCATGAAGAACCAGAGTCCAGAGTCACTACGGTATCAGAGTTGCCACCATGAAGGACCAGAGTCCAGAGTCA